>NC_066396.1:76946468-77246468 GCF_013377495.2 Cygnus atratus
GCAGGATCTGCCTCCTGGCCAAGCTACTTCTCCAGAAATTTAAGAAAGTAAATAACACTGATTCTGATGATGGATGATCTTTAGGAATGGTACTGTCATTACATCTATCTGACTTTGTGGGAAGCACCATTATCTTGTGCTCACAAAGACTTAGCAAGCGGAAGAGAAAGGCTAAATTATGCACATGGTATATAATGGCAGTTTTGAAAGAAACACATTTTAAAATAGGCTACTAACTATACATTTTAAATCAGGTTAATAGTTTTGACTTCAGTTCTTATTAAATTACAAAAAATAAAATATTTCAAACATGATTTAAGCTAAAACTGAAAGATCAAGTATCACCCTTCTAAAACAGATAAGCAAACCATGCTTTTTTAATTCAGACATGCACACAGCTCACTGAGCTGGAGACTTCCCTTAGATTCAGTGAACCTTCTAGTCACCCCTGACTACGATACACAACTGATTTTTTGGAACTTTGAAAATGACAAGCTGGAGTTTGTTATTCCTGCTGTTATTTTTAATAAACATATTATTTTGAAGCTAAATGCATTATCTTCTTCCAAGGGTTTAAAACAGAGGCACTTGTGGCTCATGTAAAGACTACACCAACCAGACTACGACAGGAGCTGAATTAACCTCAGCAGAAGGAAGCACTGCATACAAGTAACAATCCCTCCCCTACCTTTAAGTACACTTCAGCAGCAACTAGATGACCAGTTTGGGTGGATGGTCAGCCCCCTTAAATTCGTGACATTTACCCCATGAACAGAGAACTGGCATTAAGGGCAAGATGCTAAAAGTTCAGAGCAGACCCCCGAGGTAAATAACTTACGCTTAATTCCCTCCCTTCCCTCCCTACTCCACAGCTAGCGGTGGGTCTGCGGCTGCTTGAAATTGTGCGTGTGGACGGGGAGGTGGGGAAGCGTGGACTCAAAGCTTATTTAGCTACTCAAGCTGAGCAGTTTTAATTTGTTCTAGCAGTTACGAGCAGCAAAACCATTAGCACAACTGCAGGATGGAATTATCAAAGCCAGCAGATGTCAGACACCTCTATCTTTTTAGAAGTTGACTTTCTTTCTGGCATTTAGAGAAAACGAACGAACAAGAAGGAAAAAACACAAACTACATGGAGATCGTTTTAGATGTTATACCACACCCACATAGTCTAAGAAATCAAATTAATTTTTTAAATATTTTAAGATGCAATGTGATACTGAGAAGGGCAAAAAGGCACATATCTCAATTCTGCAAAGAGGTAGAGACATATGCATAATTTCATGCACTGGGGTGGGTGGATACATTTACAAGCATCAGAGATTGCAAAGATACAAGAACTTTTTTTTTTTTTACTAACATCAATTGTATAGACCCATATGAAAAAAAATCCCCTTTAAAATGCACTTTCATATTTTCAAAGCTTTGCAAGGCCTAGCAGAGCTGCTAGCTTCACTCACAACCTATATTTGCAGCCCTGATGATGAGTCATTTGCTTACAGTAGCGTATTGCAGTCTGTGACATTTTCCATGCTTCTTCACTCTATCTGCTCTACTCGGGGTCCAATGCTTCAACTTTTCACTTTTTCACCTGCAATTATCTCACTTGTTTCACTGGAGTTTAGGATGGGTGTGAACATGTAGCAAAACTAGCTAATTTTAGTCATGCTCCAGTTCGTTGTTAATGATTTGCATGTTTTAGTTTAAAAAAAGAAAAAGAAAAAGAAAAGGTACAGCACATTTTGATTTTGCAAGAGAAACTTGAGGCTTTCTTTGTGCAATCCTAGTAATAAATAGCTACTTGCTTTCCCAAGTAAAAATAAAGGCCTGCATGTGTCACTTACAGTTTCATTTGTGCCATGGATTTACCAGGACCTTGAGAATCCATGGTTCAAAATTGAAAAATACGAAACAGCTGGTTTGTTCAATCTTTCACCACAAGCCAAGAGAGGGCAGGCTGTAGATTTTGCATCAAGGAGAACATGGATTTCCCAACTACCACCCATAGGTTGTTTCATGTGAACAAGTTTATAGTTGTTCTCAGGAAGGGCAAGCAGACAGGCAGTGCCATGAAAGTGAGGAAAACACAAACACCAGCAATTAAAGACAACTATGTTAACTATGTGTGGCTGGCTGTTTGAAGGAAAATTCAGAGGGGCAATAAAACATGGTAATGCCCTGGAAAACCAGGAGACTACATGAGGACTGTGGTAGGATGATAGTTGAAACAGTTCAGTGGCATTTGAAGAGAAAGAAGACATTTTTTAATCTGTGTAGAAACACATTATGGTCCTGCAAAGATCAGTCTGAGCAGTGTCTGTGTCTTTTAGTTCTAGTCACGTAATTTAGCAGCTGGAATTAGGAATCTTCATTCCTTGCACAAACAACGACCCCTTGGTGGACAATTCACAGCAACAACAGAGCCACTCCAATGCCACTCTGAAGGCATGCCGGAGGATTTCTCCCTCCTCATATTCTTGCTGCTGGATGCTTGCTCAAACGAGCAGTTTGGGAGGATGCTCTGTGCGTGTGGAGGGGCTGACATGGAGGACTGGGTACCCAGCAGACCCCAGGCCCACAGTGCTGTTTGCAGGAGACTGGTACCACCCGGGCAGGGTGCCTGCAAGGGCTGTAGGTGGGCTCGCTGGGCATCCACATGCCTTCCAGTCCGAGGGATGTAAAGGTGCCATCCGCATTTATTTGGAGAACTCACTGGACACTGACCTCTGAAAAGCTACAGACGTTTCATAGCCTTACTCAGAGGCTTTAAAAAGTACAATTTATTTTTACACATAAATTATTTCCTACTCACATTCTGAAAAGCAAAGAGCTGTGCGTTACTCATTTTTAATTCACCAGCTTACTTTGGTTATTTTTACTACTTAAATATTATTTAAAATCATTTTTTAATGGCAAATAGTAATGCTAGGCAGGAAGAGAAATGAGTTACTTTGCTCATGTACCTTACTGTAATAAAGCTCTCCTAAAGCATTAGGTCAGCTCTACTAAAGCACAACAAGGCTAAAAATAATATTTTAGAATAATATTTATTAAGCTCAGATGAGAATGAACAACTGCCACTAGATGGCACAACAGCCTTACATTATTTGGTGGGTTGGGTTTGTGTTTTTTTTTTTTTCCTTTATATAAGAGCAATATGTAACATTTGTTTTTCAAACATGGTGTCACATTTTTCCTATGCCTATCCGAGTATATCTGCTTATCACAAATTGGTGAATGAAGCAAACTACATGACAATTCCTTTAGAATATATGCACAGTGGAAATAAGGTTTAATGGTAAGCTCAACTAGAACAAATATTTACTAGTTGGATGCAAAAAAAGTAATGTTTTTTAATATATATGTACATGTGAAAAAGTTACAGTCAGTGGTAGATTATTTTTTTAATCTACCAAATTAAAAAAGTGAACTTTGAATTATCAAACAACCTGTTTCCTCCACATCTCAGTTAGCACTTGATGAGTTAACTATTCAGCCATGTCTCTCAGGCGGGTGAAGTACAAAGTCAATATTGTTTTCTGGCTGAGTGCCGTTAAAACAAAAGAAAGATTCTTTACACAGATGCAGACATAACAAACTTTTGATCAACCATGTAATAAAAGAGGTGAAGATAACTGGTATTTAATTAAATATGCATTTGACCGTTTTTCATAATCATACTGCAAGAGTAAGTAACCTGGTTCAGATCTTCAGCAGTGCTAGTTGACACTAACTTGGAGAAATACAGTGAATTTGACTGGATTAGAACCTAGAACTCTATATTTAGCTGTGTTAAAACCTGGAAAAGTAACTAAAAGGTGAATAAAATCCTACACAATCAATACTTTTCGTGCTGTTTAAAAATTGAAACACCATGCTTAGCACAATCTCAAAAACTTTCCTCTGGCTTCTGTTTATCTGATTAGTAAAGCTGATTACTAACAACAAAGATCAAATAAGTATTTTGTGAAAACACAAATGTAATATATCTCAAATATTTTAGCTGATTTAATGATCAATGAAGAGAGAGATGGAAATGGGCCAGCACTTTACTGCATGAGGAGTACTGGTATGCACTTGAATGCAGCTCTCACACTTCAAATGGGTACACAGGCATGTGGCATAGAAGGGAAGTGTACCTGGACTTCAAAATTTCCACAACACTTCTAAATGTTCATGCCGTTATTTTTTAATGCATACCATACCATGAAACGGAAGTATAAACACGCATTTTTTCTTATCTCTTTGTCCTCAGGACAAGTGGAGCAAGGCTAGCACTGAATACTTTAAAGGTTGTGCTAAGCCTGCATCCAACACAACTTCCAAAAACAACACTTCTGTGCTGCACGGAACTTTAGTGGGAAATGTGGTCCTCAGACCAGGCACTGGAAATGTGATCGCATGTTAAAATCTCTGAATGCTATGACCTAATCCTTTTTGATCACAAGTGGATTAATTTCCTCACCTTACACGATAACCCACGTAAAACTTTGCTGACATTATGTGAATTCTCCAGTATCTGTATCTGAAGATAAATAATTACTATATTATTATTTCAGTCCTCCATAAATCCTAGTGTTTCAGTATCAGGCAGGACTACGAAAACAAGGATGAAGACAAGACTAGGTTGCATTGATATCTGTGGATAGCCACAAGAAGAAACTCAAAGACGACTAAATTTGGTGCTTAAAAATGGCACGGAAAACGTCCTGAATGATTTGATTTTATTTTATTAACATAGTAGCTAACTGCTTTCTTCACACCTTAGCTCCCTGCAGGTGGTGGTGTAGAAAGGAACACTGGCAAATTTATTATATATTTCCGAGACTTGGATTGGAGTTTGATGAGAATTTCAGACACATATACAGTCATCTTATCCTTCTGGAACCTAAGACAGCTTTATGATTTCTATTGCCCAAGCAATTCATAATCTTTTAAAAGGATTTTCCCTTATGATATTCCTTTTTATAGGTGGAGACACATGAAAAAAAATAATTGAAATGACATAACCTAGGTTACCCAGTGAAAATGTGGGTACCCGAGAAATGAATTGCACACTTAGTTTAACATAACATCCAGTCCAGCACTCTAACTCCCAACCCTCAACCTTCTCTGAAGCTCCATATTTAAGAAAGTGACTTATCAGAAGTGCTGACCCTCCAGACATCCCACTCACAGAACTGCACTTGACCCTAAGTCCCATTATTTCAGCCTGATACAAAGTCAGCTCTAAAACTTCCTTAGATTCTCCTATTCGGGATTTAAGAATCTTGTATGACATCACTATTTTCCTTGTTCCTTCTGTAGTCCCACATATTCAGTTTTGCTGCTCATGAAGCAGGAAGAAATTCAGTTACTGTATAACCCCAATTTATTTCCAGAGTATTAGCTACTCTAAGTACTGAAGGAAGATGAGGCCCTGCAGACAAAAAAAAAACCACATACCCCTGACATTAAAAATTATATTTAAATGCATGCACACCAGTAGGTTAAATTGAAACACATCCTAAATCACATAAACCTGTTGACTTCACAGATTTATTTTTGACATTTTAAACCACTTTATTAAAAAAAAAAAAGGAAGTACAGCTGATGGTAACAGCTGTACACAACTCTACCACTCTCCTTCTGCTGTATCACCTCAAGGTATTCAGCACTGTAGTGCTCATCTCTAATCCTAACCTGAATAGAAATATAAAAATGCAAGCGTAGAGGTACAATGCAGATTCAGCTGCTGTCTTCAGAACTCCACCTCATATGACCAGGCATAAAATTACAGAGACTGCTGAGTAATGTTAGCAGTAGTGGCCTACATGCACTCAAAAACTTCACTTTACAAAGAGCAGAGTAGTGATGTTAGCTGTTTCTCCTTGAGAATCGCACTGCTCCCATATTGATCTGCCAGCATGTGCCATGCCATTGTACTGGATTATTATTACAGGCACTGGCCGTCAACAGCTTTAGCTTAGGCCAAACCAAACCAAACATTTCCACAAAAGCAACGAAAGGCAGCTTTATCATCCCAGGACGGTCTTCCAGATAAATTTTAGGTTGCAGAAAAGTTGTTATAATGTTTTTGTAGGGCAAAGTTTTAGTGAACTAAATACTGATGTTAAGTACCATTCTCCCACTTTTTCTATAATCTTCCAGCTCTCATAAGAAAAACAAAATTGTTCACTTTCATGGTCTAGAAGCGAGTTGCAGGTCTGGGTGCAAATTCAGTCCCTCCTTTACAAAAGACCGTAGAAAAGAGAAGTTCATAGAAAAGAGGCTGCAGTTTGCCAGTATTCAAAGACAGATTTAACATTAACATGTATTCTGTAATTTGGTTTATTCTTGTGATCTGCCATGATCAGTGAAATTGCAGAAGACCATACAGAAGCTGATTTTCTGGTGAAAGACGTACTAGGATGCAAGCATCTATGAAGGAAGTAAGTTTGGACGAGCAGTTAGTTTCTCTTTCTTGCTTGTCTTTTCACCTGCTTTTTACAGCAACAGATGATGGTGCTCTTCAATTTTTTCAAGGTTCACATACACGGCTATGTCTGCCAATATATTTTCTTGTCCTCATATAAGTTGACATTGGTAAGATTCAGCTCTGAAGGTATTACAACCAGATACTAGCTGCTTCTTGACAACACACCCTCCAACCCCACAACACCTTGTCATGGACTGTCTGTACATATTTGCTTTATACACACCTCAGCGTTTCCGCACACTCTTATGTAACTGACTTCATTTTGGCTTAGCTCCCTTTGTTGGGATTGCTCCCAACCACATCAATGTATCTGCCATTAAACTTATAGTTGTTTTTGTTACTGACATGCAATTTCATTATGTACATTCATAAGCAGATGACTACAGTGAAAACTAATAAACTCTTGAAAAATGCTTGTTTTGTTAACTAAGACATCCAGCCAAGGAAAGTACATCTCTAACCTTTAAGGGACTTGTTTCAAGTGTTGCATATTACAGAGATACACAATGGCACAGAGTCAACAAGAGGTGTAATGGTGAAGCCTAGAGGAGCCTAAACTGGACTGTGCATATCAGCTCTCGGAACCTGCCTTGCAGAAGGTTCTCCAGATGTCCTGCTGAGTTATTACAGCTCTGATTAATGTCACAAACTATTACATTGAAAATGGATTTTCCTCAGTTTATTTTCAAACCCAGGCCTTGGAAAAAGACAAGGCTGTCAGTGGGGCCTCAAATAAGTTGAAAAAGACCTATCTAAGTTGAAAAAGACCAAAATAGGTTGGAAAAGACCTTCAAATCATCAAGTCCCACCATTGACATGACCTACCGAGTCCCATCACTAAAACATGTCCTTTAGTGCCATGTCCAACCAAATTCAGATACTGACAGAGAAGAAAAGTTTACTCATGTTAACCTTAACTTTCTATCACCTTGTCTCTCTTACATCTTTAAAGACCTAGAATGGATAGAAGTTTTTTCATGAGTTTCTAGGTTGAAACAAACAAAAAAACAAAAACCCACACCCTTCTCCTGCAAAACCTTTAAAATTATTATTCTCTCCTCTCTTCTTCATATAATTGTCCTATCTGTGCCCCTTTCCCTTCCTAATTGTCCTAAAAGACAACAAAAGAAAAAAAAAAAGCATTAAGATTTAATTATTTTTACATTATGGCTGGAATGAGTGGCTGAAATAAGAAAAAGAGAAATATTTGCACAATAAGAAAATAAATAAATAAATAAAAGTTTAAAAAACTCTACCTAACCACCTGCTCAAAACAGGAAAAGCAGAAATAAAACAATTAATCACTTCTGCCAACTCCTGAGGATTTTGTCACTGGCAACAGTAAGATATTTTATACTTCACTTACAAACATCATTCATGCACTAAAAATCACACCTCATTTTTTGCGCTGATCAAGGGAATAACATGCTCATGCCAGATTTAGGATCTCTTTAGGTGGGTATCAATATCGCATAAAGCGTTTTTTTTCCCCTGCGACTATGGAAAAGGAACACCATACAAATAGTGTTGCCACTCATGAACAGGTCAAAAACACAAAGTAAAGACTGCTGATACCCTACTAATTTTGTATAGTCACCATTTGGTTAAAAGAATATAGAGCTGTGAAGTAAAACATTTCTCTCCATTTTTTTTTATTTTTTTTTCCCTAGATGAAATATGCTTTTGACTATGAGACACTTAACTCTACCTGGATCTCAACACCTACTTTTTATGGAACAGAAGATTCCTATCATGATTTTCTTGCCACACCACAATCCTGGAAATTTGAATAGTTTCCTCCTCATTGTGAGATCAAGTCAGGAAGGTGCAAAACTCTGCTCTTTAGTTATTTAAGAGTGGGAGACTTGTTTGCTGCTACTACTGCACAGCCACAGTCTGACAGAGAGAAGAGAAGCAACAGAGCTTTGGTGAGGTGGAGGTGCGAGCTCACTCACAGGAGTGGTCCAGCCTCAGACTACAGTTTTTAGGTTGGCCTTCCAGCAAGCTGCCACTTTGTCCATCATCAGATTCCACACTGTTAGTGTCCAAAGTGCTAACTGGTTATTTTAATTCACTTATGACAAAACTTACTAGAAACAACGCACAGTCTAAATCCTTGGCTTGTTTTATAGGCATTAGTGTTGAGATCTTCAATGCAGAAGGATGCTCAGTGCAATATTCTTAACAGTCTGGGTATAATTCCCATTGAAACTTGAACATCTTCAAAATTTGGCTTGTGGCTTTACCACAGAGCTAGACATGACCAATAATGTTCTTAAGTTCCACTGAAATTGTAATACTTTATCATAAGAAATTGTCATAAAAGTATATTCAAGCATTTTCAGTCTCCACTCATATGTTGCTACCATTTCTTATCCTGGAAATTCTGAAATCAGCTGTGCTGTAGTATTTCAGAAATGGAACAATTGTCAGTCAAAGAAAGCCCTTCCTTTCTACCTATTTACTTTTGTTAAAAAATAACTCTCAAGTAATGCACCATATAGTGAGACATATTTTAGAAACAGGACCTTTTCTACAGACTTTTAAACAGTATTACTGAGGATTTTCTATCCTAAAAATCCTGTAATCATAATTGTTCTGAATACCTGAAAAAAACCCGGTGGTACAGGACCTACTGGCATGCCATCTCCTGGGGGAATGTTTCCTAGCACTGGACTGGGAGCTGCTGCAGCACTCTGAAAAGAACAAAGGGAAAATAAACCTTTGTCATTGCATGGTAGGCATTAAACCAAAAAAAAAAAAAAAAGAAAAAAAAAAAAAAGAAAGAAAGAAAGAAAGAAAGAAAGAAAAAAAGCCCCAAAACCTGCTGTAACCAAAATGCAGAAAGTATGTCTCTGGATATGCCATAATGTCATTGTTTCATCTGAAGGTAAATTAAAATTGTTTAGTGTCTAGTCTTCTTTTATACAAGCATAGTAATTTGTTAATATGGCAGGTCTATGTTGAGGGGAGGAATGCTAGAGTTTGCACAGACATATACATATATGTATTGATGAGATAGGTCTTGACTAGATTTTAAGAAATATTTCATCTGAATTTATCCGCATGTATATGAATGTAAATGTAACTTGCACACTTTTTCTTGTATTATGTGTATTAACGTCTTCATGCATGCACAAAGATATATGTGTAGCACAAAGAAACTATTCTATGCATTTTATAAGCAATTTCCAAGCATTTTAAAGATAATTTCAGCAGACTGTAATACTCTTTTAGAATTATATCAAGCTTCAAAACAGGATTCTGTTCAGTACAAGAAGGAAGGAATGTTCACAATTCTGCTGGAAATGTTCATGATTTTACCAACCCCCAAAATAACCACCATGACAAATTAGAAGAATTCCGGTTACATTTTTGGAAGGGAAAAGAAAAAACGCGTTCTAAGAAGTGAAGCAGAGGATGAAATTAGTTACCTTTTCAAATCCTTCAGTTGGAATAAGTAAGTAAAGAATGTTGCCTCTGGCAATTTACAAGCAGGAGATCGTCACAAAAAGGGAAGCCAAACTGTTATTGTTGTCATGTATTGGAACTTCAATTACTTTTAATTTCTAGCAGTCTTCCTTCCTGCAATACGTTTCTGTTATGGCATAAGTCTGAATCACCTATAAAGGCTTACAATCTTTTGGGAAAGTACTCATGCGCGCACAGTGCAATGAGAGCCACTCTCACTTTACTAATGGCCTGCCAATATCTGCCCTACAGAACATGAATGACTTATGTTTATTAACTTATCACTTCACTGTACACTCATGCTTGATATCCAAAAGATGCGATCTGGAAATTGATTTCATTTCCAGGTGTTTGGCACACTGTCTAGGAAATTAAAGAATAATGCTGGAAAGATCTGAAAACTGGCACAAAGGCGGGCTGACCTTTTTAAAAGCAGAAAGGAAATATTCAGTTAATTACCACAGATATTTCAGTGGTTTAAACTGTGCTTTAGAATCAATGTTTTAACAACTACCAATAACATACCTAGCATCTAAGCTGCATGTTCTTTTCAAACAAAAGTCTAGGACTCATCAGTAAAATGTTTACATTTTAAAAAACTTTGGAGATGACTGAAAGCCTAGTTTGATTGACCAGAAAACCCTGTGATAGAGGTTTTTATCTTGTCTGCAGGACCCGTGCTGAAATATTGTGTAAGCATGATTGACAGAGAAAGTTGGCCGGGTGAGCTGGCAGTAGCAAAGACATTTGGAGCACAACACCTTTTTGTGAGAGGCTGTCATAAACCAACCAAACCAGCCGATAAAGCTCCAGCAAATGAAGAAGGCTATCCTCTAACAATTGCCCTCCTTTGGCCACCATCTGACGTTTGTAGGACTGAAGCAAGGTGTTGCTTATGTGCACGGAAAATCACACTACTCCCTGCAACATCTCCTCTACTTCTCTTGGGTCTGTTGCACTCTCTGGCACCCCAGCCAGGGGAAGGTAAGCAGGTGGCCTGAATAACTCCCAAAAACAGAAGAGAAAGCTCTGTTTGCGTTTGCTGTTTTGGTTTGTTCTGTTTCCTAAGTGAAAATTGACTCGTTTGACCTATGCAGCAGAAAACAATGTCAAGTAAAATCTTGAATAGGTGCAGAAACAGTTTGAGTGAAGTATGGTAGAACTTACTTCCACATTTCTAGATGAGGAATAACAACAGTAGCATCACTGATGGAGAAAATCAATGATGTTAAAAGCCTGAGCATCTTAAAATGTCCAAAATAGCCTGCACTGCAGTCTTTGACTAAGAAGTAGTAGTAGCCCATTAAAAGGACACAAATAATGATGAACTTTATTGTAATATCATCCCTCATTGCATTCCTTAACAGTTAAAAAAGAAAAAGAAAATGAAATAAGGATTTTCCAGGGGGAGAAAACAATTAACATTGTAATTGTTAGGGTTTTGTATGCCATTAAACCTTCGAACAAGGCTTTACCTAAAATATGCCTGAAGATAACATCTTGCAGGTTGTCTCAGTAGTTATTTTTTAATATAATTTGAATTCTATTTTTTTAATGTGACTTAGCAATGAGACCAGAGGAATCCAGACTCATTCTTCAGTGAACATGGGGGGACAGCGCACAGCTCTCCAGCCCTGGTACAACAGGCACGGAGCAACTCCTCATCCGCTGAGCTACAGACATAGCAATGAATGCACCTAAACCTTTCTTATATGTTTACAGATGTAAAGGAAGACACTACGTTCCGAGATGCTGCTGATTCCTGTGGAGTAGTTCCAAAGTAACCACTTTTTTAGGAGGAGTGATTTTTGTACAACTTTGCTAATGAAGAGAAGTAGAAAGGAGCCTGATGAAGCACAGGAATGAGTCTGGAGATCTGCAGCCTCCAAAGTCCCATTCCAGAGAGCTGCTCACAGGGTGGCCAGAAGATCTGAACAGTGCTACCATGCCATGATGTAACAGAGGCTGGCAAAAGGCAATTATTTGTGATGATGGAGGGGCAAGAAAAACAAGGTCGTGTGGAGGCAGTAACGAAAGTGATCCAGAGTGATTTACTTAATTAATCTCAGTTCTAATGGTTTCTGGAGAAAAAGGTCTAAACCAGAAGAGAGCCAGCTCTTTCTTTCATGCTAGTTACTAAAGATTAATTTAATTTACTAATGTTGGACATTTTTTGGTTGTGGACCGTGATGTTTCAGGGAGGTACTCAAAGCATTGGTCTTAATTGTCGTGAACTGTTTGAGACTTGATTATACTGTGTAGTTTACAGCCATCTGTGTAAAACCATCTCTCCGGTATATTTCTTAGTAGGAAGGAGTACAGAATGAGGCAGTTTGAGTGGTCATAACACTAGGGCAGTTTTACTGACATTTACAGTACTGTTGATTATTTGTAAGAATTTTACAGTTATAAGCATGCCATACTAGTCCAGTCTTCAGTGTTAGAAAAATTACAATTTCTATTTTTCATTACATAATCCTGAGGTTTGTTTTTGTTTTCATGTTTGTCTCTTTGGGATTTTTTTCCCTGGTGCACAATTAAGTCCCAAAACCAGAAATAAGGCATGTTCAGTGCTTTAGCTATATTACATTTTCTAGCTTACACTATGTGATGAACATTTTAGGACCTTATGCCAGGTAGATCAATAAACAAACCTGCAACAGCTGCACCGAGATATTCTTATTTATTCTATCCTAATGAATTATTCAGTTTTTCTTCCACAGTCCCACAGCAAACCGTGGCTTCCTTTTGCATGCATTACAAGTTGCTCATCATTTATACTTCCATTAGTTTGACATTGTAAATATTTGCAGTTTGCTTTCTCCACGTTTCATAAAAAGATGAAATAGGAAAATATAAATGGTCTAATATTTTTCTATGATAGTTCACCGCCTTAAAAATAGAAAAGTTTATTTGCTTTTGTATCTAATATACTGAATTTATGTTATCTCTTTAGAAATATTAATTAAAATAGTATACTTGAATGAAAATTATTGTGGACATTCACTGCTTTATTCCTACAACCCTGGACAACGTAAGAATAGATAGTTACATTTAAAAAGTTAAAACTAGTGTCTGATAAGTAGCTTGTAATGGTTTAGGATTGTGTTTACCAACAAATAAATCACAAAATAAATAAAAAATAAAAAGATGTCAGTTATTACACATAAAAATTCAGAGAGCAATTTGTAATGCAGAGGTCATTTTCTGAGGCTACCAGAAGTGGTTTGTGGCAGAAGCTCACAGAAGAATTCTAGTTTTGATCGAAGTATTTGACAAAGAAAAGGCTTTATCCATTAAAATCCTGATCTGGCTCATTCACTAATCTGGGCATTTGATTTCAGGTATTTTGCTTAGAGAAAGACCTCCTTATTTTTAAAAAGTAAGAAGTTTAACATGCATGACAAAATTTTTCCACAAAAAGGCAATTTAAAATTTGTTATACGTTGATATGAAGCAGATCTGTGGCTGCTGTTAGCTGCTCAGTTCCCTCATCATCCAAGCCTCCTTCATACACCTCCTCCACACCAGCCCTAAATCTGCCCAGTTAGCCCCAAACCGTGCTGAATTACTGGAGGTAGTTGGTGCCCACTTCTTCAGGTGGGTCAAGCATCAAGCAAGTCTCTATGGTGACCACATTATTCAGAGGCAGTGCTCTGGTCTTCTGTGGTAAAGCATGAGTACGTTACACCTGAGTTGTGCGGTGTAGGCCATGCAGGTAGGAGCCCCTGGTGGAACAGCATCCCTGCAAGTGCCAGGGCCAGGCTGGATGGGGCTTCGGGCAACCTGGCCTGGTGGGAGGTGTCCTTGCCTGTGATGGGGGGATGGAACCAGATGGTCTTTAAGGTCCATTCCAACCCATACCATTCTGTGCTTCTATGACTCCAGTCAGGCCCCAGCCAGTGCCTACAGGATTACTACAAAATACTGCCAGCACCAGTGTCCGCAATGCAGGCAAGTTTGAACCACAGACTTAGCATTCAGTGATGAACTGGCATCAAAGAGCAAGGGGGAGCAGCAGTTTGTGGAGAAGAGAGCAATACTGCAAGGGTGATAAAGGAGCATCAATAACTCTGGTTTGGATGGAGGCATGGAGCTGGACCTAGTAACACACAGATGATTGGCATTGTTGTCATGTGAGTTAGCTTTAGTCTCTCCTCCAAAAAAGAATATGAATTCTCTCTACAGAAGAAGCCTGAAAATTTAATGAGGCAATTTTCACTTTTAAAGACATTTTGTCAAACCATTTGTGCACCCAGGCACAATGGTGCTCCACCATACCTCCTGTCACATAGCACACATGAATGAAATGTGACTGAGGATGCCCTGCTGTCCCCCTGGGGTTGTGATTCCTCTGCATATTGCTGGCAACAACCACTTGCTGACACCTCCCTCCATGTGCAGTCTTACCCCTAGTTTTAGGGTAAAAGTAGGTGTTCTCTGGAGGGGCACTACAGTGCCTACCTAGAGCACAGGATTTTGCTGTACAGGTTCATGCACGGTGGTTGTGATGCTCCATGAATGTAGAAGTGAAGGCAGGGCGGGTTACACACATTAAAGTGAATTAGCAGCATCAGTATGAATACATAAAATCTGGTAAAATACTGGTGAATCTCAGTACATCTCAGAACTCTGAAGTCTAAGCAGCATTTGCTGAAAATAGAGCATGGGAACTGCTGCTTTTCAAATTCATTTGCTGAAACTCTAATCACTTTAATGATAAACCTGAAAGCTTTCATTTGATTATTTCAAAATTTCATATCTGATTTTGAATGAGAGTCAGAAAAGACTGCTGATGTACCATGAACTATTGCAAGTAATGCCAGACATATTATAGCTTTATTTACTCTCTCTGGATCCTGCTTCAGAGAGAAGTTAGGACATGGGAATTTTGGCAAGATCTTCAGAAATAATAACACTTATATCAGTTTCTCTGGAATTCAGAGTTTGCATCAAGAGTGATATTTTCATAAGAAATCTATTGCAGACAAATCCAGAGAACTAGCTGCATTATATATGCAGTATCATTTTACATTTCATGTAAACCTTAACGTGAGAAAGACGTAATTCGCTCCTCAAGATAAGTACTCAAATGTAGATAGAAGTGATGCTTAACCTGATGCTAAGGACCATTTTGATACTGTAACAAATAAAATGATTACTGCTTTATTTTAAAATGACTCAGCTTTCTAACCAAAATGAATTTAGATAAATTATAAGGATATTAATCTTATTTTCTCATACCTGCATATATGCAACCAAAATACGCAGTAACCAGACACAAATATTCTGTCGTGGAGAATATTAATACAACTGGTTCCATCAAAACAGCAGCAGAAGCATTCAGCATTTCAGGTTAGTTTTGTTCCACCCGTGTGATGTTAACACAGAGTTATCTTACACAAACCAACAGCGAACAACAACTCCTTTTAAGACTAGTGCTGCAGCTTCGAAACGTGACCTGCCATCTATTTTAGATGTTGCTGCTGTGACTGTAAAGACCAGTGCGAACCCCAGAGGCAGACCGGGACTCCCCAGCTGCTGCGGTGATGATTCTCAGTGAGGGCACCCCAGCGAGCACAGGGCAGCAGCTCTGCACCCCCAGCTTCACAGCTTGACCTCAGGCTGCACACAAACACCGCCAGACCGTGCAAGGGCTGATGTGAAGGACAACACAGGGAAACAACAACTGCTGCTGGTAAGAGGTTTCAGGCATAACATTGGCAGAGAAAGCAGAAAATGTTTCATTTTCGGCAGAAATCTCCTTGAAGCCTATGCTGAAAACCCACATTGCTACTAAGCGTAAATAAGACTCTGCGAGTCAGTTGATAGCTCTGAGATGAGCATACAAGCAAGTGCATATGAAAGTCAAATGTCTTCCCAAATCAGTATGGCTTAATTCATCATATCCAGTGATGCCAATTAAGAGAACTGTAAATAAACACAGGAACAGAAGACATTGGGGCCATCATGTTTAGCTGTGACCAGCCCCTGACGCATCAAAAGAGCAATATGAGTAGCAAAATAATCCAACAGCCAACTTTCTATTTTTGTCACTCTCTGATATCCTCCTTTTCCCAACATTTTTTGCAAGCAGGGCATTCTGGCTGCTGTCTCAGGAAAGCTTGGATATGAATAATACACCAAAAATCTAACTACTTATTACCTACTTACAAGTTACGATCTTAAAGAATACCTTCTAATTCACAGAATTTCACACATTCTCCAGCTTGATGTAAACAACAACAACAAAAAAAAACTGAACAGAAGCAGACAAGCAGAAAGTACGTATGATGTTTTATTACATTTTGCTAAGTATTTTTGATGCAAATATGTTGTCTTCTTTAGGAGAACACTTAGAAAATGTTTTATTTTGTTTTATCCTGAGGACATAGGATAAGTATTTAATACTACTTATTCAACTTCATGAATTTAGGGAATGGTAAGAACCATTTTCCTCCCCACCCCACCCCACCCACCCCCCGGAAAGACAAATGATTGATAGAAGCAACTTATTTGAAAGATCTGAATCACAAGATCAAATTAATTCTTCATGTAGTTTCACTGATACATTTTTTTCTCTAAAATGCTTAATTCCTGTTCTCTGATAGGAAGGTATTCACATGACAGTAGTAGTCTAAAAAGTGTAACCGTAAGGGTCATAATGCCACTCCTCATAACTTCTCTCTTTTCTTTTGGAATTGCAGCTCCTTACAGTTTGATTCAGACTCTGGAAATGTATTTCTGTTCATTCCACTTTACTCAGTTATGGTGATAAAGAACAGATAATGTACTATAGTGATAATTCTATTAATAGCCAAGTTACATAACTGTTGTCAAAATTTAAAAAAATCACATATATCACATCTGATCTTTTTTGGGGAAAAAAAGTATTGTGTTTGTCTCAGTTCACTTCAGCAGACCTATTCAGATGGGGGCACACCTGTCTGTCTAAAAGATAATTTTTCTCTCCCCACAGGGTAACCCTACCTGCCCTAATCACCTCAATGTGAGCAAGGCTTCCCTATATCTTAAGTACGATTATAGTTTGTTTTACTATATACCAGTGTCAAATCTGGTGTTTCCACTCTACTTAGCTACGATACTGAAATTCTATTACAGAACTAAAAACTGTTTATTCATTTGGAAGTATACTGTTAACAGAAATGATTTTGAATTAAATCTTTGCTATCAATGAATAAAAGGGTTCCAAACTCTTGTCCAAAGACAACATGCCAATTCTGCCTCTTAGCTACATCTTCTTGGGTTATATATAACACAATTTCCAGGCACCAATTTTTCTAAATTATGGTTATGAAGAAAAGATATTTTAAAATAATAAAATAACAACATTATTTACTGGAAGTTACTAAAATCCATATTACATGTAGGTCTCTACAGAATGTTTATTTTTTTTAATAATAATGTGTATTTTAAATATTGAAATAGACTAACGACTATCATGTTTTTGTTTACCTTTTTTCAACAATTAACAGAACTAAAGTTAAAAGTTGGATACTTGCCTCTTCCTATGTATTTATGAAGATACAAAACAATTAGAGTAATATTTCAAGTACCATTTTCAGACAATTTTCCACTCAAGTAAGGGCGTGTATCTCAGCTTAATCCCAAGCACTGCATTATTTAGTGATGCCTACCCAGGCACAAAACCAAAAACCAGTACACTGGATAGGTGTGGATAACCAGACGACACTGGATAAAACACAGCGTGACTACTGCAGCTATCAGAGGCAGACGCGTTACGAATGGGCTGAAGGCATGCAAGGAAGTGATGCTCTGCTGCTGCAGCTTGGAGCCGGGATGCAGTGGCCTTTCAGCAAAAGGGCTCCTTTCCAGAGGTGATGCTTGCAGCCCTCCCGCAGGCTCCCTGCAGACCAAGCCTGCTCCCATCTGCTGGCTTAGCCACCAACCTCTGGACACACCACTGCTCTGCTCCATGCTGCACAGGCTCCACTGAATCCATCCGCTGTACACAATCGGAGCGTTACCCTCCCATTTAAAGTTGCTGAAATACAAAACTGCATCTATTGTCTTTTCTCAGTATTTTCTTAGTGAGTTTTGGGGTCGTGATGATACGACCTGAGAGGAGAGAAACATTGCTGCATGTCTTCAGAATACACAATTCAACCTGGTTAGCTCCCAATGCCATTATTACAAATAATTTTACATGGTGACCAGTCATATGACATCCTCTCCAACATCAACAATGGGTACCAAAAGCTAACTTTCAGAAATACCAAGCTTAGTCCTTCTATCAGTTTGAGTAATACCCAAACTAACTATCCCTGTGCTTGAGCCGTAACATACTACACAAAAGCTGGCTTAGCGCCGCTAATTTTTTTACTTCCTGCTTCAAACTTGCTCCATTGTATTCTCTGTTGATGCTCTACAGAAAATTCACAGTTGGAACAATTGTGCGAACAATTGTGCTAGTTAAGCTAGTGTGGCAGGCCTGTCTTACACCCTTCCTTTCTCTAGTAATTAAGCTATTTGGCACAGTGCCTTTAAATCGCTTAATTAATCCAATTCTTAAACCCATTTTGTTTTGCAATGATTTTAGGGTTGCTGTACTTTTGTATTCCTGTCCTTGTGCCACTGCCCACCACCCAAGTGCTTTCCCATTTTAAGAATATAATCATTAATAATGATTAAAGTTTCTCTGCCTGTCTCTTTTTCACAAGTAATGAAACACGAACAAACATGCTATGAGTTATTATGTGTTAAAGTACGTTGAAAGACTGACTTTTGAATATGCATTGCAAAGTAGACAGGTTTGGGGTTATCTTTAGGTCACCTGCAAGTGATTCAGCAACCCTGGCAGTAAGTGCCAACTTCAGCAGAAAAGCAACAAATTCAGTAACTCCCTGTCTATCCAAACTGGACTTTTGCCCAGGCGCAAAGGAAAGCATGAAGACTGAAAACAAGCTGCTACTTCAGAAGAAGATGAACTGCAGAGTTTACATCATGAACAAACTACTCTTTATATCATTTCTCGAGCACTGCTTTGCTCTAGAAATAGTATATTCAGGTGTTCTTGTCTAGGCCTTCATGTCATGAAACTACTCTTCAACAACCATTACTAAAGTACTACCCACAGATAGTCTTTTTCAACAGCCCACTGTCTTTTTCAAGACCATGTTGTAAATGTTATTACTCTGTCCTAAAATATGAAAGTGCATGACTTTACAGATATTTTGACAGAAAAATTTCACAGACTGAACATACTAAAGATCACAGACTGAACATACTAAAGAAGCCACTTGGGTTTTTTTTGAACATCAGCTCCACTGTTGATAGAGTTAGTGGTATGTAACACAGAACATACTTTTCTTCAGTCTCTAGCCTGAATTTTGTGACTTTGTGAATCACTGGTATTTCTTGGATGCTGAAAAATAAATGCTTTAATTCCATGACAAGCACAGTAATTTTAAGACACTGAGAGTCTGGAATTAAAAAAACAAACAAAAAACATGCAATATGATTTCTCTTTTACAGAGATTTTGCTGTTTTTCTTGGGTAAGACAGTTCCCTAAACTTCCTGAAGTTAATTTCAAAAGCAGAAATGTCCGCACAAGGCCAGCATTTTCAGGCCAATAAAAGGGATCTGAAAATTAAAGATATATGCTGGAATATCTCAATTTACATGTAACACTGATTAAGGATTTTACAAGTATTTCCCTGCCATGCAAGGCTAACTAGCCCAGCGAGGCTCCCTCTGCAACCAGCACAACAAGAAAGCTGCACTGAGTCATCCTCTGGAGGAGTGGATTTTTTACCAGCAACTAACGAGGATGTGCAGGGACTGCAGCCCTACTGAGACTGAAGTACACCTTTCTGAAAATGCTCTATGTATTCAAGCATTTTTGTGTAACTGAAGCATTGGCATGCAATGTACGGTGTGCAACATTTAAAAGAGTCCACTAGGTAAGATTTTTGAGACACCTGTCTGTAACTTGGGTTTTCAAGCATAGTTAGAATGGTTAATTTTCAGTTTTCAAGTCTGAAAAAAGCCTTGTGAATTTGAAGAAAAATATGAAAAAGTTACAACTTATTCAAAGCTAGCCTATAAAATATCTGATTTCTATCATGTTATGTGAAAGTCTATCTTTGGATAAATGTAACTTTTTGAGCACTGAGTTTTAACACCTCTGAACGTTAAAGCAGAATTAAGTACTATGCCTATGAAGATTTAACATTTTTATGCTGAAAGTTGCTTGCTTAAATAATTATCCTGAATAGCTTAACAGTCAGAGGAGTCCAACATGCTACCTACCCCATGGAGTACCAGAATTCGAGAAAGAAGTACCAGACCTGTGCTCAAAGGACAACAGAGGGAGAGGGCTCAGTCCTCAGTGGACCTGGCTCTGCGAGGCTTTAGATGTTCTTCTGAATGCTTTAGTATCTCAAATATTTGGTCTGCAACTCAAACACTTTCCATCTGGAACAAGTCTGATGCATGTCTGAGACATTTTTACATTTAGGATATTAAAAACAAACAAACGAACAAACAAACAAACAAAAGACTGAAAAAATCCCTTCTGAAATTGAAACCCAGTAAGTAGCATTTGGAACTCAAATTAGCAAAGAAAAATAACATCGTCAATCCATTTTTATCTACTATCCTCCAAAAAGCCTCATCCTACTACATGCAAAATGTAAAAATGGCTCAGCATCACAAGCAACTTGTATTCTCAGCAGGTTCATCCCCTCAGTGGGTTTGCATCCCGGTCGTTCTTCTACTGCCCTACCAAAAAAGCCAGGGAAAATTACACTGTCCTTAAAGTTAAACACAAATGGGTTGCTAAAGATAAACGGGACTAAAACCTCTCCTGTCTTTGGGAAATGAGTATGGTGCTAACATGAGAAAATGAGCTGTCAGTGCCCAGCAAATCCGAGCCAGGAATAAGGGGCTGCAGCCCTGACTTCAGCCACGTGTGAGCACGCCAGGTGCCCTTGCAACACTGCAGAGACTCTGAAGCCCAAGTGGTTCAACCAGGTTATTTCTCGTCGGGGAACCAATTATTTTACACCCTATGGTGACTGAAAATCCATAGCTGGGACAATAAGCACTGGAGTCTTTTAACTAGCTACTAAAGCTCTGAAATGTACTTTTAAAAAACCTTAATTTTTATGCAGATTTTTAGATCATCATATAGATTAATCTTTATGTAGACTCTTAGAATCATAGAATCATTCAGGCTGCAATCATTTAGATTGGAAAAGACCCATAAGATCATCAAGTCCAACCATCACCTAACATCAGAATTCCACCACTAATCCTTGTCCCTAAGTGCCACCTCCACATGTCTCTTAAAGACCTCCAGGGTGGTGTCTCCACCCTCTTTCATGGGGTGGAAGTGGTGTTTGGTTTGTTATTGCTTGGTTTATTAATATTTTTAAGTGACATCCACACAAGCATTGGTGTGGCCCTTTCTCCACACCACCACAATGATCCAAAACAAAAATGAGAGAATTCCTCCTGAGCTCCCTAAGGAAGTGTGTGAATACAAACCTAACTGTCAGCTTTGGTTCAGGACAGCATCTCAGCTGATCTGAAAGACTAGTGATAAATGTGATTACTGGTTGGAATAATCTGTCTTTCAGTCCATGTGAGAAGCTGGCTTCCTCCTCTCACCCAACAGAGAGAAGTCTGAAGGAAGGATTGTACGGACAGGTCCAGTTCTCTGCTCCTTGAAAAAAATTGGTCTAAAGCGCAGGAGAGCAGCTGGTCACCCACGTGCCGCCTTGACCTCCCATTCCACGACACTGTTAAAAGCTGGTTTGAGCCCAGGTGAAACCACAGCAGCCTCAGAGCCATGCAGTGTCCACAGTGACAACAGCGACAGCGTCCATCATGCACTGCCCACCTGAACGTGCGGCTGCGGGCCTTCCTCCCCAGCTGAGAAAGCTCACCGCTGCAGGACCAGGCCTCTTCTGGGGCAGCCACGTACCTCACCCTAAAACGCAGGCACCCTGCCTGCCCCTCTCCTCAACAACAACAACAAAAACACCACACAAAACTGAAGCCTGCTCCCCATCCTAAACCACCCGAACGACAACGCTCAGAGGCATTATTTTCCCTCCCATCCTCCTGACTACAGCATTTCCTCCTATACCATTTTTCCTCATTCTGATACAGCAAACCTAACAATTTACCAGCCGTGTTGGTTAATTGTAGAGAGCTGGCTGATCCCAAAGTGCTATGCTACAGGGACATAATACAAGCTGCAAATTGCTAAAGCAAACCAGCACTCTCGCTGTGCCCCCTACTATCAGGTAAATAGCCTGTATTATGCTGGGGAAGCTGGCAGTGGTGATACAGGCTTTTGATGGGAAATTATACAGCTCTCGCTATCTGCTGATAAGATTCGCATCAATAAAGTACTGGAGAGCTGACATTCTTCTTTGAATCTTAAACTGGGGAAGCTCAACAAAATAAGACCCACTTGTAGAAGACGGCAGCTGAGCGGCTAGATATCAGGTTTACATCGGAGCAGTATTTTGTTAACAGAATGAGGGAAATGCAACATTTATTGGGATTTCCTCTGAGCCACAGACAAGAACACAGAACTTTAAAGCTCATTTATCCTATCACTTCTTCTTTGCTCCCAGCCCTAAACCTTCAAATCCCTGGAGACAGCTCCAGGCTTCCTGCTGGCCAGGGAGATGGGCTCTTTGCTCACAAACCTCTGTGGGCAGGGGTCTCCCCCGGCACCACTCGGCTCCCATGGGGGGATATTCATGTCTGGTAACAAGGCTGACGAAACAGAGCTGTGTCAGGTAACAGGGGATAATAAAGTCCCACAGAAGAACTTAATTTAACTGTTTAATACACCCATATTTATGCAGCAAGAGGGGACGGAAGGTAAAAGACAAAGATATCTGGGATTTCTTTTCGTCAGTTCTTTCATAAATTATTTTAGCAAAGATAAATCTGCCACCCTGCATGCCAGAAGTCCTTCATTCTCCTTAGCTCATGAAAAATGAAAAGCTACTGTGCCTAGTTGTCCTCGTGAAGAGCTCTCCCCGGTGACACAAGGCACCAATGTATGATTCTTCCATGAAGTTAGTTCGGGAACTCATGCTGCGAGCAGTTGGGTCTGCAGTAAGACTCTAGTGACTTTTCAGAGTCTGTTTTCTCATGCTCTGTGATTACTGTTCTTATTCATATTTTGCTAACCAAAATTACATGCAATAAAGGCTGTTTTCCTTAATTCCTAACTACACAATTCACTACTTTTTTTTAAAAAAAAAGGACAACAAGAACAACACCTTCACTATCAAAACTGCCCATATTGTATAGAACAGGAGGAAAATGCAGCACAATTTGTAAGCACAAATATTGTCTTATTGCTAGCATTCTTCTTATTTCCATTGTGCTATTGGCAGTTTCATATCGGCACTCAACTATGAATAAGGATGACATAAATATGAAGGGGCAACAAAAACTGTCAGAACAGTTGAGCTGGACAACGAAAAGAATCGATAATCAAGCAATTTTAAGATACTAGAGAGTAAAGTTTCAAGTGTCAGGAATATGTAATTCCTACTCCAGTATATTGGTTCTGCCACCTAATTAAAATCTCACTGTCACCAACCTTGAAATTCAAGAGCAAAAGTGCCAGGTTTGCATAGCAGAAGGACAACCAGAAGTTTCATTCTTTCTCTCTGTGGCCCCAGCTTGGTGTTAGTCATGTACTGACCTGTGCTTGTGGCACACTGAACACTAGTGCCTAATTCACTTAACATTGCAAAATTCACATTTAACACAACAATTTCAAGTCAGTGAATGCCTAGCTATAGACAGACAACAAAACAACAAAACTTGAAATTTCCAGAGTGAAAAGAAGCTCAAATATAGTAGTAATTGTGTGAAGAGGTGACAAAAATCTGGCTTTAAATATATACAAGATGAGCCTTGGACAAAATGGTTCACTTCTTAGGCTGAGGTAACATTGCCACAATTTTTATCAGCCACAGCAATGAACTGATACAGCCTTCCAATTACTTTTTAAAATCCTCCTTTTCACACAGAACAGAGCGCAATTTTAGCATGACAATGATATACATTCACTTGATAAGGCACCATAAAAAAAACAGTTTGCATTTTATTACTTGACTCAGTGTAACCATTTTTAAAAACCTCTCATCCTCAGCCATCCTCAACACTACTGCTGCCTGTTTCCTGTAATATTTGTCACACACTCCAGGTTATTTTCAGGAAAAGAAGGTCTTTATAATCTGAAAAAGAAAGTGTTTTTGCCATGACATAGCGCCGAGACAAAATTACAAGCCACATGGGGTAGGCTGCTCCACATTTCCAGAATCACCTTGTGCCTCAGCACACCCTGAAGAGGATGTGTGCCGGCTGGGAGCCTGTCTGAAACTCTCACCCTGAGTTCCTGCCCGTTGCCCGCGGCCTAGTCGCCCATGGCCGCAGTGGATGGACTCAGAAAGGGGCATGAGGCAGTGCCAGCGGTGCCCCTCTGCCTGCTGGAGCTGAGGTGCTGCAGCCAGAGGCTGGAGGCTGGATGGAGGCTCGTGCGTGATGGCTGCCTTCGGAGGCCAGCCCAGGGGAGTGGAAGGTGTCGAAGCCTTCTCGGACGGTATTGGAGAGGAAGGGAAAGGCAAACGGACTGCTCAGTACAGTTCCGATTCACCCTCAGTCCTCCTAATTAAAGGGGGAAAAAAATTGCGATGAGGGGCATAAAGTTCAAAATTCCCTTTGAGTATTGTGCTAAAAGGACACAGTAAAACTACTTGTTTGTCTCAAAATTTTCCTGTAACCAACATCTTGCTTCAGACAGGAAAATGCTTTGCACAGGCAACCCTTCCCCCCTACTTTTACATTGTTGGTTTTGGCTGAGGCCACTGTTACAACAGGAAATAAAAATTATATTGCTCAGGAAGGAAGCTAATGAGTTTCCCCTCCCCCAAATGCCATTAGACACTTCCTGAATAAAGGAGAAGCACACTAATATAAAGAACGACGATATGCAAGTAACCAGGAGCACAGCCTGCTGTACTATTAAAACTACGTACAGCTTCTGGATGGAGAAGGAATACCGGGTCAGCTACTCTAATGCAACACCATTACACTGCCTCATAATGTGCTCCGGAGTGCATTGTCCGCTCTGCTCATGAGTGACTCCAAAGCAATGATGCTCACATCACTTCCTCTGGGAGAATATTCCTAGCTATGAACCAGCTCCTTGTAAGGAGTGTTTTCCATGCGATTGCTTACGAGTTACCCTACCCACTTGTTTTATTACTTTGACTTTAGGCCTGCTTAATAGAAATGCGTATCTGAGCTTTTATTGTTCGGCTTATTTTGTACATGTCAGATGTTCTTTAAGCTGAGGGATTTCTCAGTTGGGGAAATACCGGAAGTCTGACAAATAAAATACCTAAAGTGCCATATTTATGGAGGTCCAGTGATCATCCCTGTTGTGTCCTTAACATTCATCATTATTCAGCTTTAAAAAATGCAGCTAACTTTTCATTGAGCAGAATGTAAATATTTGTTTAGTTTAAAGAGATTATATTAACGCTTACCTCAAAATTATCAAGTATTCCATATAGTTGAACCATGCAACATATTTTGGACTGCAGTTACTTTAACTCATTCTTACTGTATTTGTATTTAAGTTTTTAAAATCAAATTAAGTAATTTAAGGTGTGTGTCTGCAAAATTGTAAGCAAATTCCTTCTGAGGTGAATAAAATGCAATACAGTCTCCCATGTGTTTAAATTCTTACAGGATCAGTCCTCAAACCTCTGTAGAGGAACAGACTTTCCTTTACAGTTTGACCACAGACACACAAAATATGTCAGCATCTAGCTATTCACAGGTGGTTTTTTTGACTGCTTCAGGACAACCACTCGTGAAGGTGACGTGTTTCCAGGATAAGGGCCCCATGCCATACTGCATGTCATGTCATGTAAAATGATCTCTTGGGTAGGATCAATAGCACAACTACACCTGTTCCTTTCCTTGTTTTCCCCTTCAAGATTTTCAAGACACCACTTGCAAAATCTACTTTTTCTGCTTTTGCTTATTCAGTTTTTTCTTTTTCTCTTCTCTTCAATAAATTCAATGTTTCGCTGCATTCTTCACGTTCTTCTCCATTTCTTGATCCACTACACCCTTTTACATCTTCTGATTTAGTTTAGTTTCTGAGATTTAATATGATACTAAAAAAAATAATCAAATTTTTTTAAATTTAACTCTTACTGGAAAAAAGAATGGAGAAGAAAATTGTCTCTAGTGGTACACTGTCTGGGACATACATACAGCAGCACTCAGTCCTCAAGAAGAAAAAAAGAAAATTAATAAAGAGACATCAACTTCTTGATATAGCTTCTCCTAGTATTTTATGACTTCTTCTGTATCTAAACACTGATTCAGAATTACTTTACATGTCATTTAGTTTAATTTCAAACAGCACCTACAATCTAGAAAACAAAATAATTAAGAGCTTAGCTTACATCATTTTAATTTTCCACATCCTTTTCATGGTGTTACAATACATGTATTCTTTTATTGTACTTATATTATAAAATAGGGCCATTTCATAATCACACTAAGACATTTTAGAGTGTGTCTCATGCTGGGATCTTAACATTTCACCAGTAGCTGAGACACTTGGCTTTTAGTCTTCCAAGGAAATTAAGACACGGCAATATGCCAACATGACACAGTGCCTGTTGAATCTAAAGATTTAATTACAGGATCTTATTTTTTAAAGAGAAATCACATGAGTCCCCACACCATGTTTAAAACAACAAAAACCTGTCATTTAATCTGTATTGATTAAATTTCTTTGCTACACATTCCAGAGAAACATTGTGTTAGTGATGCTAATGTCAAATACTCAAAAGGCAAGATAAATAAAATCTTCATTTCCAATTTGTTTACCTTCCCAAAAAGTACAGCTGTTATTCTGAGCCAAAACTAGCAGCCTTTGGCTACAACAATTCTGACATACCTCAACAGTGCCTTGAACAACAAAACAAGTTTACATTACTGGGGAGAATCCCTCCACTAAGTAGAAAGCGAAGACGGACAGGGGCCAACACCACCAGTCAGTTTTGAGCAGATTTTGCTCTTGATGGCACTACCTAAACTGGAGCCTTTCAGACTAGATCACCTTCAGACAACTGCAGTGTGAACACAAAAGATCAATAAATCACTCCCAGCAAAATAAAAGCATACACGTGTCTAGAACCTCTCATGTCTTTTACTCTCCACGAATTAAATGCAATTGAACTGTTACATTTCAGCACCTGTTAATTACACACACACACAAAACAGCCTACCTCCTCAAGTAATTAATGCTAAATTAACCTTAAGAGTATAAACACTTTTTTTCCTAAACTGCTTAGTATTTGTGTTCGCAGCACTCAAAATATTATATGCTCTAACTTTGTGCATGAGTGTATCTACTCAAGCATGTTTTTTCACACTCTTCAGAAAGCTTGTCATTAATCACTTGCCATACACCTATCTAACAGTTTAGAAGTTCTTATAAAGCAGTCTCTACATCTGTGGTTTATGATACCAGCGTATCGTCTTTACATTAGTGTAAACTGTAAATACAGATAATATTTTGCCATAATTTTTCTTTATCACTCATACCTAAAGAAAACAATATCTAAACTTCACACAAACCACCCCATTGCTACCCCACTATCTAACTACTGATTTTTTCTTCACTCAATAGTCAATAGATATCCCATTAAAACATGAAGGTACAGAAACACTTAATTTCTGCGTGGTTTTGCTAATAATATGTTGTAAAGTCAGCAAAAAGGACTAGAGGTCATCCCAAGTTAAGAAAGGTAATTAGTTAGCACTGGCATTTTTAAACTACATCTTCTCCAGAGGACACATCGCCACCTTTCTGAGCCTGCTAACTCCAGCTCATGCCAGAGGAGTGGTGCAGGAGCTCCAAAATGGTATGCATTTTCCAAGAGTTTAAACAGTTGCTATCAAAGAAAAGGTAGCCAAGTGGAGCTGCACAGAGACCAAGAGGTGCATCACAGTGGAGATGAAGAGGACCAGAAAGCCCACCGCTGGTACCCCTGCAAAGGGCAGCAGGACTGCCATGACCAGGGATGGTGATCCATGGAAATACAGGTCTAAAGGAAACTGAGAGAGAACTACATGAAATTGTCAGGCTGGTTTACTTGTTTACCCATTTATTTATTTGGGGCTTTTCTCACAGGATAATGAATTAAAAATCAGAACTGGGAAAGCTATGTGAACTTTCCCTACAGAGATAACGTGAGGAAGACTGAAGGATACTTCATCAGCAAATGGTGGCAGCAGACATCTGGAAATGGGTTAGATTGAGATGATACTTTACATAGTGAAGTACATAGCTCTTCCAAAATATTGTATACTTACTTCTCTGCTAGAGCTCTCAAAGTCAGCTCGAACATAAGGTCCAGGCTCTAGATGCAAAGAAACTGTATTTTAAAGATGACAACCAAAGATGGTGAGAAACTTGCCATGGGAGAAGAGGAGGTTGAGGGGAGACCTCATCGCAGTCTACAACTTCCTCGCGAGGGGGAGTGGAGAGGCAGGTGACCTATTCTCCGTAAACACCAGTGATAGGACCCACGGGAACGGTACTAAGCTGAGGCAGGGGAAGTTTAGGCTGGACATCAGGAAGAGGTTCTTCACCGAGAGGGTGGTCACACACTGGAACAGGCTCCCCAGTGAAGCAGTCACTGCACCAAGCCCGTCTGAATTTAAGAAGAGATTGGACTGTGCACTTAGTCACATGGCCTAAACTTTTGGGCAGACCTGTGCGGTGCCAGGAGTTGGACTTGATGATCCTTATGGGTCCCTTCCAACTCGGGATATTCTATGATCCTATGAAAATTTTATTCTGTAAACTTTTTTTTCTTTTCCCCTGTGAAGAAAGAACTTCATAATAATGAAGTAATGAAGTAGTAATTATTCTCACACCCTTATACTATCACTCACTTCACATGCCCTGTCATGGTTTTTATTGAGAAAATTGTTCCAATAAGCTGAAAAAAATCAGAACAACTTCAAAATCCTTTTGAATTCAGTAATATCTTTTCTTTTTTGGCCTATTTTACTGACAGTATCACTTAATATCCATATGAAGAGCAACTTTCTTTTCACCTACAGATCTCAAAAGTGCTGGGCATAGAAATCTGTTTATCTTTAAGGTATTCAACATCTTTGAAATTAAGATGCAAATATTCAAAGAATGCCTCCCACATCAAGCCTAAAGATAGTAATGTTTCATTCCCATTGTATATTTTGAACTCCGGAGCTGGCAGTTTTGGATTTCTGAATTTCTGAGTGCAATGTTGTACTTCAGAAGATAGAAAAGACTGCACAATGATTTCATCAAAGCTCAGAAAATATTTTTAACCCTTATTTAAAATGATTTTCAGGTTACCCTCATACATCTTGATCCATCTCAAGGGCAGAACACACATCGTCTATAGCACTTTAATGTTTTAAAAGCATAAACAGAGTATTTATGTACCACTAAATAACTGCTTCAGATTCATATGATTCAGCAAAAACCTTCTGAACTAAATTTCTAAACCTAAGAGACCTAACAGTCCTAAAAAATGGAGTCAAGTTGAGCTTAACTACTGCAGTCAAGACTTGCAATAACACTACTGAAACAGAAAATCCTAACATTTAAATCTAATACAGTCTATTTTTACAGGGTTTCAAAGCAAAATACATTACAGTGCTATCAGGCAGTGGCACATAGTAGTAACGACTATTATAGCTTTATAACAATGGCTATCCAAGATTTTTTAAAACAAAACAAAACAAAACAAAACAAAACAAAACACTATAATCAAAGTGAATTTCAAGCCTTTCTTGACACATATTTTCAAAAAAAGCAAACCAAGCTTCCCTGAGAAATCACCCTGTAGTTATGTGTTTCTAACAACTACAACCTTACACACCTATTATGTATTCAAATAAATAACGGTTTCTTTGGCGTAGTAATAACAATGAGAAGTATCTTAATATAAATCAGGAGTCTGTGCTTGCAAAAAAGCCAGACCAAGCAGGATATGACTTCTCTAGGGACTAAGGAGGCCTTGTGTGTAAACTGTCAACTCCTTCCTCTTCCCCTAGCAGCAGGAAAGGAAGCATTCAGGGTGGGACATTACTCAAACGTCCTACAAAAAATGTTAAGGATCATAGATATGACACAACACAATGTATACCACAGACAGAAATAAATTTATTTTATTCACCAGAGAGAAAAATAAAGCCCTTGTAATTATTGTATTGCTAACTGACAGAGTCGGATAGAGGTAAAGTAAATGCATACACTGTACAAACCTAAATACTTAAGGATGGACTTCTTGTACTGCTTACTAACTAAGAAAAGGAAAAACAAAACCAACCAACCAACCAAACAAAACCAAACAAACAAAAAAGAGCCTTCAGACAAAGTTCTTCCTAAGAAACGTAGCAACTTGAAAAGTCAAAACCCTCCCAGCATGAGCAAACAGGATGCATTTATGGACACCCATAGGACTAGCCAGCCAAATTTTACCTAACATGATTTAAGTCAATTTCATTAAAAATTAAGTTATATTGGAAAAAGAACTTCCTAAATTATTTAATTTATGACTTACGAGTCACTTAGTTTCTGGGGTCCCAGGTTCTGTGCAGACAAAACTGACAACAGAGAACAACCGATCCTTGGTCAGCCTAAGTTATTTTATTTTCACTGGTCAGTCTATGAAACTAGAGTCTATGAGGTACTTTTAGAAAGGTTCAAAGAGTGATTCAGTGTTGTCTTAGAGAAACATTTTCTGTTCAGCAAGTTTGTATCTTGGTTTGACTTTTCTTCTACTTTCAACAACTGTTAATCTATGACTGACCTTCACAGTCCTCTAAACAGCAGTCCTTGCCCGTGTGGTTTGACAACAAGTTCAGAGAGATTTTCTCTAACAACAGGTTCCCAAGTTTCAAGAAAGCTTTAAAGATCATATTTTTTTCAAAGACATTTACTTAACGTCTTTGTTCATGGGTAGGATAAAATCACTGAGCAATATATCTTCACACCATAAAATGTACCTTCAGTTGGACATCTATGGCCATTCCTTGCCTTAAGATCCACCAACTCTTAAAGGTTCTCTCTGAAGTATCAATGAGAACATGAAGGTCTCCATGAGTACTAAAAGGCACTGCACATCCCACAGAGGTCTCTCCAGATTTTTGACCAAGAAGCCTGAAGTTGAGAGGATTAAGGGATAAACTTCAAGGATCATGGAGAAAAGATAGAAAGATGACTGACTGGTTGGTCACCACAACAGGTGGACTTTCTCATCTTCTCGCAGAATCAGTCAGCCAACATGCAATTCAACTCAGACTCACAGAAGAATAAACAAAAATGTGTTACTCAGACTACTGGAAGCAGACAGCTCTTAAGACATGCTTAATTTTTACTGGTTTCCATAAAAGTAAGGATGAAAAAAGCATAAAGGCAGATAATTTGCAGGGCAAGGGAATTCAAGGCAGTTGTTGCTGCCTCAAAAAGAAGGCAGAAAAAACTATCAGAGACCAGAATATGGTCAGCGCATTGAGTACAATAATCCAGTGAACCTCTACAACACTCTTAAAACGCGGGTTTTCTTCTTAATTCTAATCCAACCCCTTTCATAATGGCAGAACTGACCACAGCAGGACTGCATCCAAACAGATTTTCAGTATTTCTAAAAATGAAGGCTCCACAGTCTCTCTGGGGAACCTGTCCCAGTGTTTCACAACAGTCTGAGTAATTTTTTTTTTCCTAACGTTTAAATGGAACCTCCTTTACTTCACTTTGTGCCCACGTATATTAACTCACCTCAACTAGGACAATACGGTATTAGTTTGTGCTCAGGATTCAAGTTAAAATAAATGTGCTTCAAAATGAAGTAAGCACTGTGCAATGACTCCTGCTCATATCAAAAGGTATATCAAGTCCACTATGTGGCATCTCTTAAAAAAATAAGTCAGGCTGCTATATTCTACATGAATGGCTGTCTTCTTACACAAAGTACTATAGTGTTTTCAATGCCAGTGAAAGAAACAGGGTACTTGTGAGTATACTTGGCTAATAGGTACAGTTCAAGTAGATCTTGGAAAATAGATCATTTTTCACCAGACTTTGAACAGAAATACATAAAACAGACCAATGAATAGAATGTATGCTTGTTGGCCTCAGAAAATAATTGAGAACTGAGGCTGTTTGGTAAGGCTATTTTTATGTTACTTCCTAAAACGTCTGTTACTTTTGTATTTCTTTTTCAAAGAAATTCACTGAAACTCCACTGATTTCTAAGTTTGGAGACTACCAAGGTGAACAGGCCTCAGAATGTAAAAAGCTGCATATTTCACTGATTATGAAGGATCTTTCATCAGATAAAGACATTATTTTTTCCCGTACACTTTTGTTTAAGGCAAAGAAAGAAGACAGTATGGAACGTGTTTTAAGTAGCCTCTCATTTTAGAAGTCATGCATATCTGAACACTATGGCCGTAAAGCCACAACACCTACATTATTACATGGCAGAAGGGTAAAGGGTTGAGTAAATCTCTAGAAAATACGCATACTGTACAAGCTCATAGTCCAAATTTTTTCAATGTCTGCAGATATTCTGCACTAAATTATCTCAGTGACAGCAATCCTTATCAGATTGATATAGCTATGAAGTGACCAGGGCTAGTTATATAAAACCAACCTGTTTTAGGTCTGCCTGTCAATTCTAACACCATAACTAGGACAGTACTGAATGTAACCCAGAAACTTCACATCCACTGCTAGGATATGCCTACTGCTAAACCAGCAGGGTACTAGCTAATGATCACTGTGTTCATATTACTTCCAAAAAAAAGAAAAAGTAGAAAAACATCCACTGAAGGAAGAACAAGGGCTCAAGTTGAAAAAACAAAAAAGCAAATAAATAATATAACATCAATTTACAATAAGAATCATAAGTGGAGTCCCATTTCAGCAACATTATGAAATGTTGTGAGGACCTAAACACAAAAGAAAGAAACCGGCTGGTGAAAAAAAAAAAAAAAAAAAGAAAAACCAACATTTTCTGGAGAAGTACTGTGAAGGTATAGAGTTTATGTAAGCTTGAAGGTAAGATGAAAGGGAAAATTCTTTACCAATTCCAAAGAAAGGAAGGTAGAAAAAAGTCCCTAGAGGTATAAATCACAAACTACAAAGCAAAGAATAAGCCTGCCCAAGATTATTACATCATCAATAGAATCTTTTCTTCAGAACTAAGCGTTATTTAGTAGTTTAACTTGAATATGTGTTTAAGTCCTTAACTGAGCAGGGATGCATATAAAGAAATGCATAAGAAGTACTAAAATAGAATTTAAAAAGATCATATTCGTTTTTGAGTATTTAGAAAGTGGGCTTTCTAGTATTACCTATTACCTTGATTCCTCAAAGCCTACACAGAAGGATGCAGAAGCCTATGACTCCCAGATAAACAACTAAAATGAAGGTCTTATCTGATTCTAAAACATTAGCTATAACAAACATTGCACAGCTCAGGTGCTGTGCTAATGGCTGTATGGGAACAAGTACAAAAATCAATGATAGAATCTATTAAATCTGAAAGGTACTTTTTTCACTTGAACAACCATATTTAAAACCATGTCTACAATTCACATCTTCCATGATCGAATTAAAAAAAAAAAAAAAAAAAAAAAGAGGAAGAAACTAAAATCTTACAACCACTGACAACATCTGAAGAGCCCTCATAATGCTAAAGAGTACACAAGAAAAGATTGCTTTTTACATGAAGGAATCTTGTACAATGACACTCTGCAGAGTCACTCTTCTAGATGCAGTGTGTAGTTTCTGCAGCTGCAGGGATTATGGATCTGCAACAAAACTGAAGTAGATGGAAGTCTTTCTCTGATACATGGCAAAGCAGCTCTCCACCTCTTAACTGATATATAAAATTGCCATCTTGTACCCATTACGTACGGTCATTTGCACCATTATATTGAATGCATTTTACAGACATATATGAAAATACTTAATTTTCTTATCTTTCTTCCTATATATGTATGGAAAACCCATTAACAACAATGTGAATTTCACATTCTAGGGAAAAATGGATCAATCAAGTAGCAAGGATTTGGGACAATTTCCTGTGTTAGCTATTTTTTGCAGTATCTGTGTATGCTCCCTGTGAAAGGATGTGGAAACAATTCACAGGTCTCAGTAGATGAACAAACATTAAAAAGAAATATGGATCATTAAGATTTTTGAAATTAAAAGCCCAGGCTCACACTGCTTTAAGGCAGCTGGAGCACCTGAAGCTGCTTGACCTTCACTATTGTTTCAAAAAGATGGATTAAAGGAGCATGGAACTGGACAGAGAAAGATCATCAGTTTGTTTCCAAGCTAAATGGTAACCAGTGCAAAAGATGTGCCAATAATTAATCAATTCCCTATAGGACCAGGCCCTTCTTTACTGCAGCCAGCCAAAATGGAAGCTACAAGAAAAACTGTTAGTTTTCTGTTTTTCATGTAAAATTCCATGTTTTTTTTGCTTTGGTTTGATTTGTTTTTTGAGGAGATGGGTAACAAGTTATTCTTAAATTTTCTTCATTAGTGGAAGTTTAAGAATTGCCTTCCTTGTTTCACAACTCATTTACTGTTTTAACTAAATGACAGGAAACTAGTCCCAGCCCTTTTAAACAGGCATTTCCATACAATGAAGAAGAGACCTACCAGAAGAGTAGGTAAATAAAATCTTACTTACCAGAAGAGTAGGTAAATGAAAAGATGCACAGAAAACAAGCTTAAAGAACTAAATTAATGTTTTCATCCTTAGCCTACTTCCCTCTCTACCCTGCAACTAAAACACATCTTGAGCTGCATTTGCAAAGTAGTTTGGTCCTTCAACATTATTTTTCTTCTCAGCAGAGGGTCACTGGATTTTAGAAAGGGTCTCTCCTAAAAGAAACAGTCTCCCATAGCCAGCCAGCTCCTGCTTTTCAATTTTCAACCTCAGAGATAATGCAGAGATTTAACCTTTAGATGCGAGATAAGCATTTTCCTTAGATTGGCTGTAGTACTGGCTAAAAACAAAGACTATTATGGTGATGATTCTCATCATCAGATTTTCTCACAGAAGACACTACATTTCTAATCAAGCAACATCCTCCAGGGTAACTTACAAGACTAAAACCTGTGGTTCTCCAGCACAGATAGCATTCCTAGAAGAGCTTGAAAGAAAGGCTGGGCACAGAAGCAGGTCCACGTGGATATTTTGTAAACTGAACATTTTCCAGAGTGTGCTTATTTCATCAAAATATAATACAATTTTAAAATATTTTGAGCATTCTAGTGTCTATAATGTATGAGCATGACTTTTTATAAAATTCAAATAATACTGCTTTTTAAAAAGCTCTTCATTCCATTTTCTAAGAAATCAAAATATTTCTGCTTCTACTCAGGTATTAACAGTAATGCGCTAGATGTCAGGCTGCTAGGTGCATTCAGACAGAAAGGGTTAACATTTATTTTGCCATTCACACGTGCTTGCATTCCTTTTTTTCCTTCACCAAAACCAAAGACTGACCCAATCACTGCTGAATAAAACAGCTTCTGCCCATCATTCTAGCCTCAAAAATACAAAAGAAAATGTTGTCATGGAAACCAGTCTATCCCAATGGTATACTGCATTTTGCTAGATCCAAATTATACTAGTATCCATGTTTCCCTTAATAGTAGAGACGACGTAAATTCTTTGCCACATGTCACACATCATACTGAGTGCAGCTGCCATTCAACACACCTAAGAACAACTTAATGTTTTAAAACAAATTACTAAGTAATGTTAAGGAATATTATATTTAAGCTACAAGCTTTGCTAATGTGCTAAATTGTAAAATCTTGAAACAAATATGAAGATGAATGACAAATAGTGGAAGAAGACAGAACATTTTAAAAAGAATCTGAGTTTTTGTGCTAGCCTGTGGCTTATTTTCCTGTGCTTTCAAACAGATACGTTGTTCTGATCTGTTTCTGGACCCAAAATGATGTAGATTTACCATAGAGCATTATGCATTTGCTGCACTAAGAAGTTCAAAATGATTAGGTATTAAAAAAAAAGCTGAAGAGCTTTAATGGTGATTGTATTTCTACAGAGGAAGTTCTCTATGAGGAGATGTTTGCTTTAATGCTATGTTAGGGCACATTATGCTTACTAGATATATTTTATTAAGACCTTATTGAACTGGCATGAAAACAGACACCATGTTTTTGTGCTGGGGGCATAAAGAGAGTGACAAAGAAGAGCAGGAAATGAAGCGAAGGGAAACAGCAGTCGCACCAACTCCGCTTTGTCATCAACAGCCCCACCATCAGCCACAGGCCTGTGAGATGCTTTCGGGCCTGCTGTGGACGTCGGGTGCTACCCGCGCCCTTGCACAGTCTCCATAGCCGATATGAGCAGAGGCGGCCGTGGTGCTGGCACAGCTCCATCCCGCAGCCCCGGGGACCGGCAGCCACCCTTCCTGCGGCAGCAGCCAGCGGCACGCGGGCACGTCTGGTGTCTGCTCAAAGGGACACTGGGGACAGCGGGGCCTGTGGCCCCTCCCGTCTGAGTGTTTACACGTGTCCACACACTTGCGCAGGGCAACACCCTGGATTAAAATAACGTCCAGTTGCATGGGAACATCATGATGACTGAGATGTTTTAGACGCTGAAGGTTTCTCACACGTGAAGATGGGATTTGTTTCGACTGCACCTGTGGCCTAAGTGAGGCGTGAGGGAGTAAGCGGCTTTTCCCAAAATGAGTGAGGAGCTGAACCTAGGAATGTAGCGGAGAAGCACACGAGTTTGTCTGTCTGATCATGTGACAAAGATCCCTCTGGACCCTACAATCACAAAAATAATTAGGCCGTCTAATTCTATTTCTGTAAAGCCTGAGATGAACTGTCTTTCTGTTCACCACAGGATCTGCAGTGGAAATAATTCAGTACTCTTAACGGTGTCCTTAGGTTCCTTCAAACACCACTGAAGATGAATGAATTCAAAACTGCATCGAGCTGCTTCAATCTTGCAATTTTAAGTCAAAAAGAAAGTTTTCAATGTGCTTCTTTAAGAAGGACTATGCAAAAGAGTAATGCTTGTAGTGCAGGTTGTAATTGCATAAACCCAGAGCAATATAATCAACTATCTACAAGTGCAGTCTCAGCAGGAGGCTACTACTACCTGACAACTAAAATGAAACAGCTATGCCAAAATTCTAATTTTTAATAATTTTCTGCATTATATGAAAAAGTGCCTCATGGTCAGCACATGACACCCTACTTCAGATTTATCCTGGCTCAGGTATCTGACTCTAAATGCACCGTTGCAGCACAGAAAGAAAAGTCAGAAAGCAGTCTGAATTCAGGTGAAATATGGTGAAGGAGGAATACAGGCTCATGGGAAGTAATTCAGACCTGACTATTGAATAGATAAAAAGAAGCTTCTCAAAGATTTTAATTACAGACTGTCTCAAGAATATTCATGCACCAATGCATTTGTTAAGAACTTGGTGAAAATGTAAATGTAATGCCTGCTTATTTGACTTCCAACTCAAGTAGACACAACCTCAAAAAATATTTCTCCAGAGGACCAGTACTTTCAGTCTCCACAAAGGAGGACAAGAGCTATAAAAACTGCTGCTAAACAACTAAGAAGGCAAAATAGGAACAGAGGCATAAAACTTTGAGGTGCAATAAAAGAAAATCAGCATAGAACATCAAGCAAAGAATATTTGCTGTTCTGTGAAAAAGAAATGAACATATATTGCTCTGAACTACACCAGCTCTGGTCTGAAATATGCAGACAAAGGAAACAGACCCACAGTCTCAGTTCTTTCTGACTTGCCAATGACCATGTTAGCTAATGACACATGAAGGGGCAAAAAATACACCTGGATTTAGCAAAACTTTGCATAGCATGACCCAGTGTAAACACCTTGCAAAAGACCAGCCAAAATCCAAGAGAAAGTTAGAACTTTTGGTGGCAATGAAGGGCTGGTGGGGGGACAGGACAGCAGCTTTGTTAGGCTGCCTTACATGTCTGTGAACTGCTAGGTGGTGAGTAATGTTTTCTTACATACTATTTTAGATGGCCAATGAGAACATGAACAGAAATGTAATTTTCACTACATTTGATGATGAAAACTTGATGCAATTCATTTTCAATAGCTTTTGTCAGACTAATAAAAATTTTAAACTCTAGGATGTATCATATCCAAATAACCTACATATTCTATGTAATAGTCTTGTCTACGATGCTTAAAAGTTCACAAAATTAAAATCTGATCATATGGTGTACAATTTCACAAGCTATCTTTGAAGAACTCAGAACTTAAGAAAATATTACTCAAAATTACTGCCAAGGTCTCCGAAGTCTGTAAAGATTCACTAATGAGAACTTCCATTCCAAGAGTTGAGATATGCTCACTGATACTAAAACTAAGTATTAGACATAGCTAATAGACCAAACTGAGTGTTCTTTAAGAAATATTTAACAAATGACATCTTTTTTCTTTTTTTTTTTTTTTGCCACAGTTCTTCATCTATTTCTATTTAATGACTATGAAAAAAAAATAATTAGATAATCCACACTTTAAAGTTCTTAGTATTATGGAAATCACTACTCTAACCCCGGATTTCCCAGTAGTTATAAATTACTATCACCTTTTTTTTTTAAAGGAAGAGATAGATAACCTTGTTTATTTTTTTCTGAATTTAGGTAGCTACAATCTGAGAAATGTAAAGTCATTAATCACGTATGAAAAATCTATTCCTTTTTTAAAAACAAGGCTTGAACACAGTCAGTGCACAGAACTAAAGATATGGATTAGAATCTACAGCTTGCTGATACTGAATCTCCTATGTACATAGTACAGGCCTAGCTGTCCTATGGTCTTGGGGAGTAAAATATTCTAGAAGTTATATATTACTGCCAAGAATCACAGAATCCCAGAACGGCCAAGGCTGGTAGGGACCTCTGAGGATCATCTAGTCCAACACCCCTGCCGAGCAGGATCACCTAGCGCATGTTGTGCAGGATGGCATCCAGGCGGGTGTTGAGTATCTCCAGAGAAGGAGACTCCACAACCTCTCTGAACAACCTGTCCTGGTGCTCTGTCACCCTCGCAGTAAAGAAGTGCCCCCTCATATTCAGCTGGAACCTCCTGGGCTTCAGTTTGTGACCAATGCCTCTCATCCTGTTGCTGGGCACCACTGAAGAGACCAGCTCTATCCTCGTGACACCCTCCCCTCAGATTTTTATATACATCAGTGAGGTCTCTCCTCAGTCTTCTCTTTTCCAGGGTAAACAGGCCCAGTTCTCTCAGCCTGGCCTCATACAACAGGTGCTCCAGTCCTCTGTTTGCTTAGCTTTATCATCCTTCACAACTATATATGAAGCACTGCACTGCAAAGTAACTAACACCTGTACAAAGAGTTAATGCTGATTAACAGTAACTAAAAAATTGTGCCACTTCCCCAAAAATTCAGTGAAAGAAGTGTATAAAAGAGAATTAGAGTGAGAAAAGCAACAAATTATCTGGAGCAAAGGGAGTACTGATAGTAATTAGATGCATAAAGCTTCCTCTGACACCATTCTTAGTTTTATTTAAATGCTTGACACTTTTGTCTCGCATTTATTTTACCGTCTTCTGCTTTTGACTCCATCTTCTTTCTTAGGGTTCTTCCTAGCTTGTTTGTGTCGCACTATTTTTTCCCAAGCTAAACTGCGTTTCCATACAACCCCATGGCTAGCAAACTGGAATAATACAGAAAGTCCCTTCACCACTTTGCAGAAGTGGAACAGGAAATGTTCAAGTGTCACTGATAAATACTACCTGATTGCACAGAATACCAAGTCATATTTCTTTAAACTACTGAAAGAACTTCAAAATTGACAGTACTATTTAGACAGACAAATGCATGGGCAATTCACTGCCATCTAAACTAAGGCAGAATTACAGTTATTCAGAATTTTCCAGAATTTAGTTTGGAAGGGACATCTGGAAATAACCCAGTTCAACCCTAGGACTCATAGTAGAGTCAACCAGAGAAGGCTGCTCAGGTCTATGTCCAGTTGGGTTTGGGATATCTTCAGGGATGGACTCTACATCCTCTCTGGGAAACCTTTTCCACTGCATTACCCTTATAGTTAGGTCTTTATAGATTTAAATGGAGTCACCTGTGCTTCTGTTTGTGCCCTTTGCCTCTTGTCCTGTCACAGGGCACCACTGAGAAGTCTGGCCCTGTCATCTTTACTCAGGTCAGATATTTATTTATACACATGAGCCTTCTCTCCTCCAGGCTGAACAGTCCCAGAGTTCCCAGCCATTCCCCCTATGCCAGAGATGCTCCTTAACCATCTTTGTTGCCCATTGCTAAGCTTACTGCAGTAAATACTCTTCTTGTACTAGGGAACCCAAAACTGGACCCTAGATTTTTCTCACCAGCTGGTGGGAGAGAATGGATCACCTGATCCCTCAGCCTTCTGGCTGCACTAGAATCACAGAATCATCGAATCATAGATTATCCCAAGTTGGAAGGGACCCATAAGGATCATCAAGTCCAACTCCTGGCACCGCACAGGTCTGCCCAAAAGTTTAGACCATGTGACTAAGTGCACAGTCCAATCGCTTCTTAAATTCCGACAGGCTTCATGCAGTGACTACGTCACTGGGGAGCCTGTTCCAGTGTGCGACCACCCTCTCGGTGAAGAACCTCTTCCTGATGTCCAGCCTAAACTTCCCCTGCCTCAGCTTAATACCGTTCCCGCGGGTCCTGTCACTGGTGATAACGGAGAATAGGTCACCTGCCTCTCCACTCCCCCTCGCGAGGAAGTTGTAGACTGCGATGAGGTCCCCCCTCAGCCTCCTCTTCTCCAGGCTGAACAGGCCCAGTGACCTCAGCCACACTATGCCTAATGTAGCCCAGGCTACTGTTGGTTCCCTCTGCTGCCAGGGTTACATTGCTGGCTCATGGTCAGCGTGGTGTCCACCAGGACCCCAGGTCCCTTTCTGCCAAGCTGCCTCCCAGCTGGTTGATCCCCAGCCAGTAGTGGTGCCTGATGTCCTGATCTCCAGGCACCAGGACTTTGCATTTCTCTTGGCTGATCTTCATATGGTTCCCCCTCAGCCCATTTCTGCAGACTGTCAAAGTTCCTCTGAATGGCAACACAACCTTCTGTTGTATCAATCACTCCTACCACTTTTGTATAACGTACATATTTGCTGTAGGTGTATACCATCCCATCACCCAGGTGATTAACAAAGGTGTATACACAACTGTCTCCAGCTGGATTTTGTGCCACTGAACACAACACTTTCATCTTGGTAGTTCAGCCAGTTTTCAGTCCATCTCACTGTCCATTTATCCAGTATGTACTTCATCAATTTGTCAATAATGACATCATGGGAGCTCTTCTGTGCAAGAGCCTTGCTAAAGTCAACATAAACAACTTTCACAGGTATCTCCTCACCCACCAAGTCAGTCACTTCATTATAGAGGTCTACCAGTTCAGTGAAGAATTATTTCCCCCACATAAATCCACACCTTTCCAGACATACTGTACTTCCAGAATGTCTGGAAATGGTCTCCAGTAATATTTGTTCCACCAGCTTCCCAGAAATGGAGGTGAGGCTGAGTGGCCTGCAGTTCCTTGGATCCTCCTTACTGCTCTCAAAGATAGGAGAAGCGTTTTCTTTTTTTTTCTAGGAACCTGCCCTGATCACCGTGACCTTTCAAAGATAATCAAGAGTGGCTTGCAGTGAGACTGGCTTTGTACTTGTGGGTACATGCCCTCAGGTCACACAAACGTGCAGATACCTAGTTTCTCTCAGTGTTCACTAACCTGATCCTCCTCCATCAAGGACAAGTGAAATTTTGTTACTCCAGACTGCCCCATTGGTGTCAGGGGCCTGAGGCTCCTGAAGGCAAGCTGCAGCAGTGAGGGCCAAGGTGAAGAAGGTATTGAGTACCATGACTATTTCCATCAACTTTGTCACCAGAGTCCCTGTTCAGTTCAGCAGTGGGGCCACATTTTCTCATCTTACTTTTGTTGCTCTTGAAGCCTTAGCTGTTTCTTTTCATTCCTCAGTTTTCGTTTCAGCTCCCCAAAATGAAGTATTTAATTTAGAAGCATCTACATGAAATTTGCTCCATCACAGTTTGGAAGTAACTAAGAAGTAACTGTTTTCCCCTGAACACAGTAGGCATTCATGGTGACAAAGAAAGTCATCAGAAGACTCCAAGGGGAAATACTTTTATCAGTGTAGTACAAACTTACATATTTATCAGCTTGAGGTTTTATCCAAGCTGAATCAGAACTCGAATTCTCCAAATGTTAAAAGCAGCTTACTGTCAAAATGTCTAAGAGACAACCAAACTAAACAGGAGACTGAAATATGGGTGGGAGACCTAAAATAACAGCAGTTGTCTGGTGTTAATGATTCTTATAGCATTAATCACCTTCCCAGCATATTGCTATTGTCAATATTCAAAAAAAGGTTAGTTCAGAAGAATCTGAGAGGGTGTATGTTGGCGTTACAGACCTGTATTGTAAGCTACTTGGGTCTGTAAGAAAAGCAAAGATTTTGGACAAGTAGAGAACTGGGCTGTGCAGAACAGCCATGAAAGCACACAAGTTACAACAGGAGGGGTTGGGTGAGAATGGACAAGAAGTATAAGTATGATAAAATGGAAGAAGGGAAACAGCTGAGAGACCAAAAGCGGGGCCTAAAGATGTGTTTCCTAATAGTAACTTGCAAAACATTTTCTTTTTGATTGGTCTCATTGAAGTGAGAATTTAAAAGCTAACCTAGCAGAGACAGTATCCAAAGCCAGAAAAATCTAGGGAAGAAATTAAGTTATATTAATTTATACTGCTCCTAGACAACAACTTTTCTTTGACTCTGATAGTGGCTAAATACATTCAAAACCACTTTATATCATGAAGTTAAAATCTCATTATTTTACACAAATTTTGAAATTAAGCCTTGTGCCTTCATCCAGCAAATAAAAGAACAAGTTTAACAACAAAATCCAGCATCTAAACCTCTTCTTGCCAGGAGCTCTGTGCTGTTAGGGTTTTTTGTTTGTTTGTTTGTTTGTTTGTTTGTTTTTTGTCCCCATGCAGGCAGAACAACAGATATTGCTGAACAGTTTTAAACACAGGAGGATTTCTTTCAGGACTGATGGACAACATGGACAAAATTTAAAGTGACAACAAATTAAAGCTTGCTATTAAAATAATAATGGTTGTATAATATGTTTCAGTGGCATTTAAGAGTCTATGTTTCCTGGAGTAGAAGTTAATTACACCTGTGCTGCCTATAGCCAGTTTTATTCAAAAGTTACAATGCCTGATGAAACTCAAAAAAAATTTGCAAGTTTCATCTCATCTGTAAACTTCATATTTTTAAAAGAATGACATATTTAGAAAGAAAATAGGATGAAAGCAAAAGATTACAAAAAATAATAGAACATGGAATTGCAAGTGACTTTTCCCCAGCACATAATATTACAGCAATTATCTTTACAACTGCTGTTCTCAATGGATTAGGTTTATTTCTGTAATAAATGATTACTTGGAAGATATATAATTACGTTCCAAAATAAATAGGGTAGGAATAGTTTCCTTCAAGCAGAACTATAGGACCACATCAGCAAGCCAGCCCCTGCTGATATTCGTAACCACTTAGGGCTTGATGTTCTGAAATCCACAATGACTCGTATCGGGCTCAGCAACTCAGCTCAACACAATGGTGTGCTGTATCTGGCATTCTTTTCATTCTGCTTCAAAATCATATTAGCCAGGATTATAAGGAAACTGGAAACTCACAGAAAATACCCTCTTCTGATGTGACCTCAGAGTGAACCTTGCCGGTCTTCGATTTCACTAGCGGAATAGGGGAATCAAGCAGCATCTAAGGCAATCTTAATTACGATTTCTCATTCTGACATGAAACATTACGTTATGAATTGTGTGTACATATTTTCATTTAATCTGTCTCTAATTTATGATGTATTTCTATATGCTTATACACACCAAGCTAATTCATTTTATAATTTAGACCTAAGAACAATCAAATGTATATGTAACACTTGCACATATAAATAATATGACTTTACACTTTATTTCTATTAACACATACTATATTGAAAACTGGTAATAACTGGCTGTGAAGTCTTCATACCTAAGATTTTCCTTTTGTAGTTGTTTTTCATGTATAAAATAAACTGCAAAAAATCAAAAATGAAGGAGTGGTTCCAAGCAAATGGAGTCGCCATCCCTGGATGTATTTAGGAGACATGGTTGCAGCACTTAGGGACACATCTTAGTGGTGGACTTGATAGTGTTAAGTTGGACTTGATTATCTAAATGGTCTTTTCCAAAACTAAATGATTCTACGATTTTAAATTTCAAACGTAAAGACAGGAGAAAGCTGAGATACTTATTCCCTAAACTTCTTCTTTACTAAGTTCTTCAAAAGCAAGAAGAATTACAAATCTGTGTGGAAGCAAAGAATGATGCCCTGCAGCAATACCATTTATTATTCCTTTGCTAAATGACTTCCCTGCGTAGGCAATCCCAAAGCTGGGGCCAGGGGTCCACTTTGGGATCTACTGCTCCAAACTCTTGCATTGCCCAACAGCTCTTGGGGTTTTTCTGGCAAACTCATTATGTGAAATCCTGCAGAATCAGACAGGTTAGCACAGATCATTTTCATCAGCTGCATAAACCAAGCCGGTGGTCTCTTCTGCCAGGCGGGCTGTGGGGCAGTCACCTCCAGAGCCCTGCTGTCATGCTTCCAGCAGCTCTGGGAACAGCTCTGAGACAGCAGGAAAGGAGTGGGGCACAGGAGCTGGTGCAAGGACCTCCAGGGTTCTCTCAGTGTAATTCCTCCTCAAAGGATCTGGGTCATGGATCTTCACATATTGCACAGAAATACTGATTAATGAGAACAGAGCCATGAATCTGATATACTGGTTCCCTTCCTTAAGTGTGCTTTTCTTTATACTACATGTAGCAACAAAGGTAGCATTTAATTTGACTTAAGTATTATCAAAATTGCAGAAAAACATCCTTACACTTTATCTGTGTTGTATCTATCCAGAAATATATTGACATAATTACTCACACTTGCTTTATAAGCAGGCCACCTTTGTTTTCTTGTAGACGAAACACAGTAAAATAAATAATTGCAATACCCAGTTGTATCTTCTCCTATGCTAAACTGTTACTGAGTCCCATGTATATAATGTGGATTTCCCACTTTTAAGTTTTTAATGGGCAATATGCATATCATAACAGCTTCCTTTTGCTTGTATGGCTTGAATCCAAATCACCAGTTTCTTTCAATTAGTTTTCTTCTCACCTTGAAAATTTGTACAATTTTGATTCCAAGAAATGGTTGCTATGCTACTAGTGTTATTGGGAGTGAGATGAAATATCCCCAGTTTAAGATCATTAGAGGATCAAGGAATAATTTAGTTTGGAAGAGATCTTTGGGGGTCCTCTGGTTCAACCTTCTGCTCAAAGCCATTTTGAGCAGATCAGGGACTTGTCCAGAGAAGCCCCGAATATCTCAAAAAATGAAAATCCACAACTTCTCTGGGTGACCTGTTCCGTGTTATTTTCCATCTGTTTATTTAATATCATTCAGTATTTCAGAAAAAGCAGCTCATCTCCACTGCTAGACTAAAGAAGCTATGACAGAAAGTATAGTCTTTTTTTTTATTTTTATTTATTTGCTGCCTATTATTTGCACTGCCCACCTCTATGAGATTTCCAACACTGTAACTAAAACATCTGGAAACCTGACATGAAAACAAGACATGAAAAAGGAAAGTTTACCAGTGCTGCTACACACCGAATTAAAATCAAAGTGAGAGAGGCACTGGAACCACCCTGGTGCCTTCAGCAGGAGCAGAAGGTGCTGGAGGACGGTGACCTGACACGCTGCCGCTGCTCCTGAGCAGGCAGGAGACACCACAGCCCGGACGGACAACCTGTGCTTTGGAGGGATGTGTCCTCTGCAAGTGTGACGTGTGACACGCTCCGTGAATCTGACTCCCACATTCACCACAGAAGACGCAGCAGAATTACATGGAAGGTCATTTTGGTATATTTTTTTTTGATTTCCTAACTTCCATTTGAATAAAATTTATTATCGGAGAAAGTACTGTAGGAGAGGGACAGTTTCAGACTGCAAAATATAAAAAACCTGTTCATACATTTCAAGTTTTTCATAAAGCTAAATAGAAGGCTTCAACTGTAATGATTATTTTGAGGGGTGGGATGTTAAATTTAAAATCCTGTTCAACTGGGAAAAAAATAGCATGATAAAAACGTCTATTTAGATTTATAGCTCCAAATTAAGTAATTAAGAAATAAGATTTGTTAAGGAAATTTACTGTTGAACTAAGGTATCTTATGCTCTTTTACAAAACTTAAAGAAAATTACTGACGATTACACGCAGAGGAAAAACATTCAAACTACATAAAAGTTATGAAAGTTAAAAAGGAACGAAAGAAAACTCCAAACAGCAAGCACACAGAAAAACCTCCAATGGTTACGCTCCTGAGAAGCTGTAATCCCCTGTAATGACTCCTCTCATCATACCATATGTCGGTTTTGGCAGCCGTTCCAGACAGCCATTGTCACTGCAGCTGATCTGACATGGGGGCTCGCTAGCCTTTACACCCCCCGCAGTCTGCAACCATTAAGAGGAATTTTCTTTTTATCATCTTCAAAGACATGTTTATGGGTTTTTAGTTTTTACATGGCTATATGAAAGGAAGTGATTAAATGGCTCCAATGTGAAAATTTATCATAAAGGAACATCTTCAAAACCGCATTTTACGAGATGTAAGGACTTTATTACATAAGAACAGGACAGTAAGAATTCAGCACAAAATCCTTGCAAATTCTGTCCTCACAGAATTAAGTGGAAGTTTTGATGTCAGCCTGGCCAAGATTTCATCTCTTGACTTTGCGCTAAAATCTACCATGAGGGAAAATCCTGTAGATGGGCATTACACACCAAATCACAGACAAGTTCAATACAAACATCTGGTCTGATGGACAGAAATACATGTCAGAATCTGCAAATGTTGCAATCTTAGAAGACTAAGAAATTAATGAACTTCATATGACACTTTTATTTTGTTCTTATATTTAAATATTATGCCAAACTGGATTAAAAAATAATATCACAAGTAATAACTTTTTTTTCCAGCAACAAATCTAAATACATAGATTATGTATTTGTGTGTATGAAGTCACACTGTTCAGATTCCCCTAATATATACAATGAATTATTTTAGGAATAAAATTAATGACTCATTCTGAAGTGTATCTATTGAGAAAATAAGAAGTAAGCCAGTATTGCAGTTAAGACTTTTAAAGGAGGTGTGAGCAATTTTAGAGAAAGAAAATTTATATTCTAACAGGAGTTTCACTGCAATAACCCATCAAGATCTTTCACCATGTTTTTGTCTTTGTCACACAGGAGAGTGATTCCCCTTTCCCCAAAGCAAAAAAGAGTCGTACGTCACCATGAAAAATCTCTACTGATTCAGTGAACCTCTACAGACAAAGCTCTACGCTGCCTTAGTCAGAATTATATTCTCCTATTATACCCCCTATATCTTTCAGCTTTAGAAAACACTAAATATTTTACCTACCCACAAAAATTAGTTATAACCCAAAGAGTGTTTTTCCAAGAAACTAAAAAAATAAGTTAAATGCAATTGTCACAACTCTCTCTATCCAAGCCTCTCTGTGAACTAAGGAGCTCTGAGAAGAGGACCTGTGCAAACCCTTTATTGAACACTTGAAAATACGGGGATGTTGGAAGTCTGAAGTGGCAGCACAGAAGTAGGAAGTATGTGTGTACGATGTATATGTATGTATGACATGTATGTATATATGTACCATTTCCCAGTATGAAAAGCAGTGTCTGCATATGAAGAAATAAAAACAAGAAAATCAGAAGAACTTTTGCATTGTGGCTTACAGTGGTCTAAAGCTCATCTCTGTGAACACAGACTTATATTGTGTTGATGGAAATCTTGTTGCAGTAGAACTGTACCAATAAAGCTTGGCAATGACATGAAGATGAAAGGTCTCAGTAGTGAGGATCAGAATGTCATTGGTAAGGAAACAGATGAAAAGGATGACCTCCAAAGGTACTAAATTTAAGAAGTGTAAGCTACATGGTGAATAGCACACGTACAATTAATAGGATCTATTTGTAAAAAAAATCAAAGTTATTCATCCACAAAATAAATATATAATAATAAAGAATGATCATGAGATCTTGAAAGCCAATGTAAATCTAAAATTTTACAAAATTTCAGTAAGAATAGGAAAATACTAATGACAAGAAAAAACGCACTGGCTAGATCTCACTTGAGCACTGTGAAAACTCCTACCATTCAGTCTAAAAAACATTAATCTGAGCTGGAACAGAATTAGAGAAACACTAGTTTGACAGCAGCAACAGTGGGAAGAGGTCTGACCATGAAGCAGTGGTAGAGATCTAATCAGGCTTATATGGCCTTTTAGTAACCAAGACTCTTTCCCTGATGTGAATTAGGAACACTACAGGAACTGATTTTAAGATAGAGTATTTTCAGATGGAATGTATTCTTTTTTCATTAACATCTTTTACATTTACATTGAAGTTACATAACAAAACATCTGCATAAAATTAAAACAAGAATTAATATGACTGTCTTTCACATGCAGCCTCTTTTTCGTTTTTGACAGTATGCTCACCAACAAATTAAAAAATCAGCAATTTAAATGAAAAGAAATAAATACTTCCATACTAACAGAAGTATTTGTTCCAGCTCCTAGTGAAGTGTAAAATGATACATTCCATCTCCTTCAGATCTGCCGTGTACCTGAAATGCTGGAAAAAATGTTCAAGATGCTCATGCTTGTGTTCTCAAACTACACTATTTCATAACAGTCTTGTGCAACACAGTCATAGACTTTTATGACCAAAATAACTTCAAATAAATTCCTAGCAAACAGAACTGTAAATATTGTTGTATTTCTTTTGACTTTGATCAAGCCACACTGAGTTATCACAGCTGAAAAGCTGCCCCAAAACATCAGCGTCAAAACCTGGTTCCAGTAGTGCACAATGGGCAAAAGGAAACAAAAGTCTAAGACAACTAAGATAAAGTGTTTTTTGGAATATTAAACCCAATCACTTTTTCTTTCAAGGCAGTACTGAAATGAGATTGTTTCCCTTATGTATACCCTTTAATGCTAAACATCAGTAAAAAATACCAAGTACCTTTAGAGGTGCTAATTTTCACACAACTTACAGGATCACAAAAAAAAAAAAAAAAAAAAAAAAAAAAAAAAAAAAACAGAGCATATGAGCATATTTGGGAAGTAAAGTTCACATCGCAAAACAACAGCAACACAAACGGCAGACATAGAATTAAAGAACTGCCAACCCAACAGCCAGCCCTTTCTACCACATCAGCTCTTTCTGAAACCATACGTTGAGTGCACAATGCAAGTATTATTTAATCTTCAGAACTGCAAGATGCCAGGCGCCTGGCTTTATTGTTTAACCAAGCATTGCTGCAGCTTTGTACTTGTGTAACACACGTAAATCTGTTCGTGCCTAATTCTGAACACCCGCAGTGTTATGTACAGTAGTTTTCAAATCCATGCCACGCACCTGAAGGTGATGAGGCTGGGTCACGAGACCACTGTGTGAAAGCGCTGTACGGAGGTGTGGGCCATGCAACATGCCTCCTGCTTTGACACAAGCCACTGAAAACAAATGTGCAAAAGCTGGCCGAAACCGCCTTAAGGAGCATATAGCTGAATATAAAAAGACACTTGAGTGACCAAACTCACTTGAAGCTTAACTAGACCAAAGCTACTTGCTTGTTGTCATGGCCAAATACAACTGCAGGAGAGATGCAAGTAGGAGAAAAAGTCCCAGAAAAGATCTGCTTGGTTCCAAGGACCCACAAGAGCAAATTGGACCTAAATGGTTGACCCCCGTGGTTGACCTGAGGGTAGCTGGGGAGCGCTTGAGTGGGCTCAACGCACACAAATCCATGGGTCCCGATGGGATGCATCCACGTGTGCTAAGGGAGTTGGTAGAGGTGATCACCGAACTGCTCTCTATCATCTTTGAAAGGTCCTGGAGAACAGGAGAGGTGCCTGAAGACTGGAGGATAGCCAATGTCACTCCGGTCTTCAAGAAGGCCAAGAAGGAGGATCCGGGAAACTACAGGCCAGTCAGTCTCACCTCTGTCCCTGGAAAGGTGTTGGAACAGCTCGTTCTGGATGTCATCTCCAAGCAATTGGAAGAGAATAATGTTAGGAGGAGTAGTCAGCATGGATTCACCAAGAGGAAGTCGTGCTCTACCAACCTCGTTACCTTCTATGATGGCATCACCAGCTGGGTAGATGGGGGCAAATCAGTGGATGTCATCTACCTTGACTTTAGCAAGGCTTTTGATACTGTCTCCCACGACATCCTCCTAACAAAGCTGAGAAAGTGTGGGATAGAGGAGTGGACAGTTAGGTGGGTTGAGAACTGGCTGACTGGCTGAGCTCAGAGGGTGGTGATCGGCGGCACAGAGTCTGGCTGGAGACCTGTGACTAGCGGTGTTTCCCAGGGCTTGGTGCTGGGTCCAGTTTTGTTCAACATCTTCATCGACGACCTTGATGAGGGAATAGTGTCTGCCCTCAGCAAGTACGCTGATGACACGAAGCTGGGAGGAGTGGCTGACATGCCAGCAGGTTGTGCCGCCATTCAGCGAGACCTGGACTGGCTGGAGAGATGGGCAGGAATAAACCAAATGAGGTTTAATAAGAGCAAGTGTAGAGTACTACACCTGGGAAGGAACAACCGGACGTGTCAGTACAGGCTGGGGGACGACCTGCTGGAGAGGAGCTCTGAGGAGAAAGACCTGGGGGTCCTGGTGGACGACAGGTTGACCGTGAGCCAGCAGTGTGCCCTCATGGCCAAGAGGGCCAGTGGGATCCTGGCATGCATTAAAAGGAGCGTGGCCAGCAGGTCAAGGGAGGTGATCCTCCCCCTCTACTCTGCCCTAGTCAGGCCTCACCTGGAGTACTGTGTCCAGTTCTGGGATCCCCGGTACAAAAAAGACAGGGATCTCCTGAAAAGAGTCCAGCAGAGGGCCACAAAGATGATACAGGGCCTGGAGCATCTTCCCTATGGGGAAAGGCTGAGAGACCTGGGTCTGTTCAGCCTGGAGAAGAGAAGACTGAGAGGGGATCTTATCAATCTTATCAATGTGTATAAATACCTGAGGTGTGGGAGACAGAGGGATTTGGCCAACCTCTTTTCAGGGGTTTGTGGGGACAGGACAAGGGGTAATGGCCACAAGATGGAGCACAGGAAGTTCCACACCAACATGCGAAAGAACTTCTTCACGGTGAGGGTGACGGAGCACTGGAATAGGCTGCCTAGGGAGGTCGTGGAGTCTCCCTCTCTGGAGATATTCAAGGCCCGTCTGGACACCTACCTGGGCAGCCTGCTCTAAGGAGCCTGCTTTGGCAGGGGGGTTGGACCCGATGATCTTTTGAGGTCCCTTCCAACCCCTTCGATTCTGTGATTCTGTAAATGAAACTGGAAAAAAGTAAAAAGCTTTCATGTTCAACAGCAGAGAAGCATCAACTTTGACGTCACATTTCATCTACGATGCTGTGAGATGAAATCTCGTCATTTTAGGACAACTTGTGCAGGCCAGTGGAAGGTCTTACAGAACAAAAAGTTTTCTAGGCATGTATTAACTTCACGTATAGAAGACGAAAAATAAATTTCAGAGAAAGGGAATAGCTTGAAAAGAGTCGAGTTCCATAATCCTGAGGCTGTCCTTGTAATTTCAGTATAACTCTACAATATTTTCTGAAGTAATTATGGCAAAAATTACGCCTATGCTTGAAAACCCAATAAAACATTAATTCTGCTTCAAAAATGAGTATTTTACTATATGATGGGTAAGTAATTAGGAGCAACAGCAAAAGTCCTTGCCATAAAATCATGGTGAACTAACGTACTTGAACTTGTACTAGAGTAAAATTCTTATAAATGATCCAAACTACCATAATCGAGTATGTTTTCGTTCTCTCCTTCACTCACGCTGCCCCACTTCACTCCTTTTCTGGAAAACATTTACTCTTGAAGACACTGTCAACAGTAATGGTAAACACTACCTTATAACTATGCAAAGGGTCTGTGGATGAATTGCCTTAAAGGAAAATGAAATAAATTCTTTCACTGACTAGAAATTTCACTATTTCGTTTCCATAAAAGCAAGCTGCAAGTATCAAACATAAAATAGTAAAGTATCTTAAAAAAAAAAAAAAAAAAAAGAACACCGTCATATAAAAAACAAAATGATCAGACACTTCTTTGGGCAGTTATGAAAAATCTGGTGCACTCCTGCTTAGAAGTATACCAAGGAATGATTTTGATTAGAAAATACTATCATATTCTATCTTTACAAAAGATAAATTAGAAGAGATACTAAATGTCATGTACAACTCATCAGTGAAGGGGTTAAATGAAAAATTGTGTCACAGTAAAACTAAGAAGTTTATTTTTCTGCAGTGGGCATTAAAAATGAATCTTATACTAAAATTAGATGACCGTACTCTGGTAGCAGAAGCTGGCCACATCTCCTCTTAGGTTAGGTTCTCCATGGAAGAACATCCAGCAGTGTGTACACCAGCAGACTTGAGCTCTGAGCATTCTCAGGCCCTCTAACTGTTAATAATTTAATAAGCTTGGCCACCACCACCATAAAGCACTGCTAGTACAGTTTCTGGAAAATTAACCTCTTCCTTCACCACTCAAAATCCAGGCAGTTACTCCCCAGCCTATAAACATCAAAATTACTCTCATTTTTCAGAAACTCCCTTATTAAGGTCTAATACTGTGAAATCCATCTCACTGTATTTTTTCATATAGGTGCATATGAACTACACTCCCAGAAAGTATGCTTTCTGGGGAAAAAAAAATCCAAGTCAAATTTGGTTTTGTATTAAACACGAATGATCCAAAATACACTTGATGTTCTCAATAAGGGTACGCATAAGAAAGCTGGAAGGAAGAAAATTTTTAATAGCTGTATCAGAGATCTTGGTTTTGAAACAACAGGAAATGTGCTTCCAGTGTTACATACAATATTAAATAGGGCTAGGTCTCAGTCTAACATTTCCATTTGTACTTTTTCTGGAACTCAGTATACCAGCTACTGGGTTTCTCTTCATTTGAAGAAGAAAGCAAATGAAAACTCCAGAGAGCACACTGCTGCCACTGACAAGGACTTCGCGAAAATCTTTTGTTCCACAGGAAAAAAAAAAAGAAATGGCAATGTGTATCTTAAAATTGAAAAATGCATATTCTTCCATCACAGTGTTTTTTGGAATTAAGTATTTTTCCATTTTTAAAAACAATTTCCATAGTAAAACTAATCTAAATTGACAGCAATATTCGGGAACAGTATCATGTAATTGAACAATGTTTTCCTTTAAAATTTGCTTCAATAAAACTGTACCAATAATTATTATAAACACAAAGTGTATTTTACTGTTAAATAATAGGCCTCACATGTCTGGATTAAGATGCTAATAATAGAAATATTCTCAAACAACCCTGATACATTATTTGAATCTGATGTTAAAATCCATATTTACTACTTGATACAATTTTTTCTGTTAAATTATTTTGCTGGTTTTTAATGAAAAAAAATGTAGTTTTAGTGTGATCTCACTTTATTATCAAAATCCTGTGGTAATTCAAACTTATAATAACTAAAGTTTGAAAACAGTAGTTTTCCACAAATACAAATAAACTGCAATAAGAACCCAACAAACTTAACTGTTATAACACTAGTGGAGTTATATCACACCTTGAAGTGGTATAAGTAGAGTCCTTTATGCCTCCACAGTACACAAGCTAATGTACAACCACATTTAGATAATATTAACAGAATTCCTGTCGACTTGATTCAACTCTTTGGAAATTTTTAAGTTTAATACTGGATCTACAAGCCACGTGTGCTCCCCAGTGCATCTGTTAATTTTTTTTAAGTGCTTTTAAAACAAAAAAGAACTCTACTACTCAAAAATTAATCAAACAGCAAAGTACTTATGACATTGTCTTAGGCCATGTGGTAGAAAAACTTTAGACAAAGATCCTGTGGGTGCCTGGTACACATCTGATACCTCTCCTGGAAGAGGGTAGAGGGAGAAGGGAAGGGAGAGGGAGAGGGAGAGGCTATTTCTATAGACGTACAATAAGAAAAACTTGGAGACAGAGGAGCTGAAAGCAGAGGTGCAGTAATTTGATCATGGCATTGTACCTCATCCTGTTTTTCTAGTGCCAGATGTTTACTTTACCTCTGAAATACCCAATTTAAAGATACTTTCTAATAGTTTGGTACCAATAATTCTGGATGTTGCCATTGTTCACAGAAATGTTGAATTTCTTTTGACATCTGAGTAGCTCTTTTGCTTAAAAATATACAGGGAGACTTTTTTGCCTTTAATCAGTTCTGTTTACCATTTTTAATTTTATTTGCTACCTCTTTTTGTGTGAACAGCCTTGAAAAATCATCTATTTTACTCACTGAACACTGTTTCTCGCATTGCTCCTCTCCTATAAAACAGCAGCTTCTCTTGTCCAAATCCACTGATCACAATTTATGACCAACTTCAGGCTTGTCCCACCTCTGCTCACATAAATTTATACCCTTTGAACTCAAATACCTGATTCTCTTTTCTACCATTCACTACCGAATTAGTGAAAACACTGGTAACCAAAAAATAAATTTTCATTTTATACACTTTCAATATGTAAAAAAGTTTAATCAGTATGTAAAATGAAAAAAAAAGTATAATTCTAGTTACAAAACAAAGATCAGTGTTTTATACAGTTATTACTGCTCTTGTTTCTCTAAACCAAAACACAGGAATAGGACAGTTTTGGAGAAAGCACAGGAATTACACTGTTCGTGGAATTTACCTCTATCTTCAGTACCATTTATTTAAAGTTTGTGTGCCCTTTACCACTCTCACCATCCTTCTTGCTTGTTATGCAGTAGTAACCTTTTTTCAAAGCTGAGGTGAGCATTATTGCACACAGAAGCCAGATGACACCATAAGACTCATTTTTCATAATGAGGTTACTAAATATTCCATGCTGTTTTCCACCCTGTTTATTATGCACATCTTACACAAGCTTATCTTCCTGTGCTATCATATATAATTTCAAACTAAGTATTTTTTCAAAGCTAAGGAATAAACTTCCTTCAATCACAGATTCCCAAATACTGAAAACCAAATAAGCTGAAACTAAAATAAGCCATCAAAAGCTGGCACTGCAAACAGGAGACAGTTAAATACAAAGCGCTTGTGTCAGAAAAGCTGGTTAGTTTGAGCTCTGGATTTACACATCATGTGAATATCTAAATTGTGTTTCTCATAGATGGCGTGTTCTGTCAAGGAAAACTATTACTTCTAATTTGTGTATATATTAACTTTTGCATTAGTTATATTACTACAGATTTGTTTATATATTAAGAAGGATTACAACTTTTAGCAATAAATTTGCAAACTGTACTGTGACATGCTCACAATTAGAGCACTGCATTCAGTTCTGGAAATACTGGAATTTCCCAAGGATCATTATAAAAAGTAACTGAGCCACTGAACTACACGGGTTATGAATCAAGTGTTGATGATACTAAACATCCACCTGATGACACAGAATGTTTAAAATGACTCCGCCTGTGGATACAGGCACAGGGAGATCTTTGATCACATAGGACTTATAGTCTTACTGACAAGTGCATAACAAGATCCAGTTGCTGGAGGTTAAAATTATATCGTTAGCATTAAAAGGTATTCAACACTAAATGCTGCTTTCTAGCCAGTTTGTGTGCATTGGAGCTTGACTTCCTCTGCTTCCTTCACTTGGCCCTCGGGAAGTCTGGATTGCTTGCACTGCCCTCAACACGCTTTTAACACTTGCAACCCTGCATTATAGCATCAATCATAATAAATTATCACCCCTAATGGCTTTTCTTGGTCCCCTTTCAGAGCCCAGGAGCAATTAGGAACAAATTTTGGCTTATGCATTTGTGCCTTCCTTTTCTACTGAAGCAGGCGAGGCTGGCACGTGATGTGGTCCTGAGGATGAGTGCCCCAAGTCACGCATGGATGCCTCTTCAGAAGCTTGCTAGGGCAGCTTCTTTATGAGTTCAAGTCACACAACTGTACGTTAAGGGCTGGAAAGGAATTTTTCAGGACAGATGGCACAGACCAAGGGTATTTCTCATTATCTTCTGGAACTCACAACAGGATTTGTCTGCTGAAGTACTGTGAGAATGTCTTACCTAGCCAATGCCCTTCAGCACTGGAAGTACCTTGGTCTCCTCTGTGCCCCATATTTTTACGTAACAGACAAGTCATGCAGTCTAGCTGATTTTTTTTTTTAGCTTGACAGAAATCTTAGGTTAAACTTCATGGTCTGAGATAGCCAGGAAGCCACATTAATCCTTTAATCTTCATTTCTGCTTTTAATTCTATCTCGATCAGTTTTCTGGATCACAGTTATGCATTAACATATTACACAGAAGTCTCCACTGACCTACCAAACCATAACCACTTTTCCACTGTTATAGGTTGCTATGACAGTTAAGAATTTTCTGGATTAGTCCTAATATATAAACAATGAAATATTTCATGGTTCAGGTTTCCTAACCCTCCTAATTCTATTGCAGTCTTCCGGTTTTTAATAAAGAATTGATTTAGTTTTCTACTTTTGCCCACATAATCTTGAAAAAACACTTTCACTCATCCAATTTCCCCTTGAACCTAGCTTGCTGAAATTTATGTTTCTTTATGTCTTACTCTTCAACAAAATTTTCCAAATTTTCACAGATTTTTGTCTGAAGACCCTTTTACACTACACTGGTTAACCACCCTGGCTTACCTTTCCTTTCTGTTCAATGGCACACTGACTTCTAGGGAACTGTTAGTGTTCTCTTAAGTAACACCCAGACCATGTTTCCAGTTTTCCCTTCCCTTCCCTTCCCTTCCCTTCCCTTCCCTTCCCTTCCCTTCCCTTCCCTTCCCTTCCCTTCCCTTCCCTTCCCTTCCCTTCCCTTCCCTTCCCTTCCCTTCCCTTCCCTTCCCTCTTCCCTTCCCTCTTCCCTTTTTGCTTCCCTAGCTTTTAACCTCAGGACCTCTCTGACTAACCAACTCATTTTATTGAAATCACTTCCTCTAAAGTTTAGTCTCCTTCTTTGCTGCTTCTTGGTTCTGTATCTCCCCCAAGGATATTGAATTTAATTATATTGCAATTATTATTAACTTGGCAGCTCAGCTATATTGTCTTAAATTAACTTTAGTTTGCTATTTAATATTAAATTGAGAATGCGGGCTCTCCAACTACCTGAGAACTGAAAAAAGTTCTTTAATGTGCTAAAAAAACATACCTCAAGTTTTGTGCTATCCAACCACTGTAGTTCTTACTAGCTGAAGACCCTTGTTACTATAGTTTAGACAGATTTCACAGACTCTTCAGCTCTTGTTGTAAACTCAGTATCCTTTTCTTGACTGATGTTTGATTACGCAGTGTACTTAACCTCTTGCAGTAAGGGAAGAAAACCTGAAAACTGGCTTTAAATCCACCAGCTAACAATACCTGTGTAAAGGAATCAGTGAACCTTAAATAAAATAAGCACTGCTAGAGGTTTTCTAGTGACTGCCACACCTCACTTTTCTCTTCTACATGCCATATCATAAAAAATGGCTAAAAACCTGCATACTCTAGCAATCTGCCTCTGGGGACTGATAAATTTCAGCCTTAAGGCTTTTTTAATTCACAATGAGATCCTATGCCTATTATTACTTATCATATGCACTTCAACAAAAAAGACTTGGCCAACTTGACTATGGCAGACATTATAAACAAAAAGCAAGAGATAATTCTTACAAGAAATAGTTTACAGTTTAAATAGGGGTAAGGGATCTAAGAAAAGGACAATTATGTCCAGTTTACAGATGAGGAACTGAGGCAGAGAAATTAAGTGATCCTCACATAGGAAGACTGCCTCAAAGCTGGGCATTTTTCTCAGTCCTCCTCAGTTTATACCAATGTAGGTGTTCATATATTTAACTACAAAATTATCCTTTCTTTCTGGATTTGATGGGAGGCGATAAAAGGAAATTGCTGAAAGCCATCCTTCGATCTCAGTCCTTTGTGCACTGAGTGGCTTAATGTTCTATGATAATCTCATATAAAACTGGAGTCAAACTGGATTTCCTACGTGTGCGAAGTTAGACATGTTTACAGGCTCTGTTAAACAACTTATAATGGTCTGTGGTGGTTTTACAATGTTTTGCTAATATGCTGGGCCTATTATGTAGAATAAATGAATCATAGAATCACAGAATCATTCATGTCAGAAAAGACCTCTGAGATCATCTGGTCCAACCCTTAACCTAGTACTGCGAAGTCCACCATTCAACCATGTCACTAAGCACCACATCTATATGTTTCTTGAAGACCTCCAGGGATGGTGACTCAGCCACTTCCCTGGGCAGCCCATTCCAATGCCACACAACCCTTTCAGTAAAGAAATTTCTCCTAATATCCAACCTAGACCTCCCCTCATGCAATTTGAAGCCACTTCCCCTTGTTTTATCACTTGGTCCTTGGGAGAAGAGCCTGATCCTCATCTCACTACAGCCTCCTTTCAGGTAGTTGCAGAGAGCAATAAGGTCTCCCCTGAGCCTCCTCTTCTCCAGACTAAACAACCCCAGTGCCCTCAGCTGCTCCTCACAGGACTTGTGCTCCAGGCCCTTCACCAGCTTCGTAGCCCTTCTCTGGACATGCTCCGGGGCCTCGATGTCTTTCTTGTTCTGAGGGGCTCAAAACTGAACACAGCACTCAAGGTGCAGCCTCACCAGAGCTGAGTACAAGGGGATGATCACCTCCCTGGTCCTGCTGGCTGCACTATCCCTGATACAAGCCAGGATGCTGTTGGCCTTCTTGGCCACCTGAGCACACTGCTGGCTCATGTTCAGCTGACTATTAACCAATATCAGCCAATGAAATGCCAGGAAAACAATATAGAGTCATCAAGCAGAATGCAGGTATGCACGTGATACCTTAACGCAGGTGGTCAGTTTGTCATTCACCAGCAGTTCACAGTGAAAAGGAAAGGAGTTCATTAGCTTACGTCAGAATTTAAAACAACACATAGTAACAGTTCGGTACCTTCCTTTATGGCTTTCAACATTAACGGTTTTGCCACAAGAAGAACTTAATGAAACTCTGATGCTCAGACTGCTTAAAAAGACCAGTGGCAATTTTCATTTTCTTTATTTTCTGCCTGGATTTATTTCCCCTGTCCTTTGATTAAATACATCTTAAGTGTGCAATAACACTTGGTGGGTTTTATTTCGTATGCTGCCTGACAAATACACATTTCTTAAAATATTAAATACCCTGTTTTTGATACTTAAAAGCCTAATCATTTATTACAACATGGAATAGCAGTCACACACATGAACATACCAAAGGCACTGATTTTGAAAACTGAAAATTACTGTATGGCTGTCTGTGCCAGCAATACTTTCACAGAGGGCTTCATTATAAATTTCTGTGCAGCCCAGGTATCCCAGAAGGGATGTGAATCAGCAGTTATGCAACACAAGTGTACATCCACAGGAAGAAGCTATTGTAAAATAAACAGCAATATGACTTCACTTGTATTTTCAGGTTTTAGAGTTCTGCTTCACACTTGTAAATCTGGTACTATCAAACTATGCAATGCATTTAATTTACACCTGTATATTTATAACTAATCTATTTGATATCTTCATCTCTTTGCTGTAAAAACATTCATAAATATCAGCTTTTACAGGCATATAAATACCAACGTAGAGAGATTTTAATTTGCATCCTACAGTCAGGTTAACGGTTTCTTCATTTAATGGCTGAAAAGTGTACTTCAGCCAGATCAACATAACTGAATTGTTGTTTTGCCACTGCTTTTTTCTGCTGTGCAGCAATAATTAGAGGAGTAACTAGAAGTTTATTTCTCTCTTCTGTGTAGTGAAAAGTTAAGAGTTTTGTTATTATTCATTTAGGTCTTGCCTTGGCAAAGAGGAAAGAGACTAAAAAAGGCCATATTGATGGAGGTTCATAAGGCACCAAAGAAAAATCCTACTCATTGTTTACATCCCCCTTAACAATGTGCCAACTTCTAAAGCTGAATGGAAAGCACAAAATCTGTTGTCTATCTTCGCTGTATTTATTAGAAAAAGAACTTATTTCTCTACTTCTTCACAGCCTTAGAAAAAACAAACAAACAAAACCCCAAAGCTCAATTTGCATGTAATACTTTGTTCATATCTTTCCAACTGAGTATTTAGAAACTGCACACAGCAGTTCTGCTTGGGATTCTCCTGCTGGCCTCAACATGTCAGGCTTGGCGCTACTTAAAACAGCATCACTTTCTAAATATTGAGGTTCCTTTGACCTCCAGGATACAGAACTGATGGCAACTGCAAACAACGAATAATAAGAAAAAATACAAGAGTACAAAAACACGTTCAAGTCTCTGTTCTTGAATATTGTTTTGCTCAGCCTCTTATAGTTTTGTAAAATCACTATTGAATAAGATAAAGAAACTGTTGCTTCAATTTAGTTATTCTTTAGGCACAACTAACTTCTAGTTGAATCTCTGGGAGAGAATTTACCTTCAGATTGCACTCATGATTAACTGAAGAGGTTAAAGCTACATTCAAACACTTTTTTTTTTTGATGACATAAAAGTTTGGATTTGTCTGTTATTACTGTGTTCCTGTTCTACTCAGATGAAGTCTTCTAAATCTGCATAGAGATGTATGAAAGATTTTTTTAATGCTGCTGAGTGGAAAATATTTTCTCGTTTGTTTATTCTTTTTTTCCTGTACTGTACACGAGGATGAATATCCAGGGTATTAAAATAACTCAATCATTGTTTTAAAAAACAAACATGTACACCCTAGGGGAATAATCCTTCCTGAATTTCTTCCTTAGATCTATCTAGATCCAATTCTGAGAACTTTTTTTCTCCTACATATGAGGGAGGAAGAGATGTACACGCTCCTGCTTCTTTATGTTTAGAGTTTTCTTTTTTATTATTCCTTGATCTTTGGACTTGCTCGAGGGGAAGTTTCAAACATAAATTAAAAAAAAAAAATATTCTTATCAATATCCTCGCTGGAAGATAAGGACAAATCACACTAATGTTGTGCTGTCTGTCACCTCCTCTTACTGTGACACATTGAAATTTTGGACACTGAATTTTCATTTGAAGGGAGACAATACAGTCTGATTGGGTGGTTTTTGGTATTCTCAGGAGGTAAGGGATCACCATGCTTCCTCTGCAGCACTGGTATCTATTCAAAAGGGGAAGAGTCAGAAGAGAAAGAGAAAAAAGGCAGTGCCTTCCGCAGGAGTGCCTTCCGCTGGAGTAATACTGGCTGTGCTGCTTTCTGATAAGGACATTGGATACTGAGAAGAATAAACTGAAAGAGTGTCAACATGGCTAAGCACTGGGTCCTGCACTTGGGGCACAACAACTCCATGCAACACTGCAGGGACCTGGGGGAAGACTGGCTGGAAAGATGCCTGGTGGAAAAGGACGTGGGGGTATAAGTCAATAGTTGGCTGAACATGTGTGCTCAGGGGGCCAAGAAGGCCAACAGCATCCTGGCCAGCAGGACTTGGGAAGTGATCGTCCCTCTGTACTTGGCTCTGGTGAGGCCACACCTCGAGTACTGCATTCAGTTCTGGGCCCCTCAGAACAAGAAGGACATCAAGGCCCTGGAGCATGTCCAGAGAAGGGCTACGAAGCTGGTGAAGGGCCTGGAACACAAGTCCTGTGAGGAGCAGCTGAGGGAACTTGGGTTGTTTAGTCTGGGGAAGAGGAGGCTCAGGGCAGGACCCACTGCTCTTTACAACTACCTGAGAGGAAGGTGTGGGGAGCTGGGGGTCAGCCTCTTCTCGCAGATAACCAGCAATAGAACTAGTGGGAATGGCCTCAAGTTGCACCAGGGGATGTTTAGGTTGGATATGAGGAGAAATGGCTTCACGGAAAGGGTTGTGTGGCATTGGAATGGGCTGCCATGGGAAGTGGTTGAATCACCATCCCTGGAGGTCTTCAAGAAACATATAGATGTGGTGCTTAGTGACATGGTTGAATGGTGGACTTGGCAGTACTAGGTTAAAGGTTGGACCAGATGATCTTAGATGTTTTTTCCAACCTAAATGATTCTGTGATTTAAAAGCAATAAATTTCAGAAAGACAGCAAGTATGTTTAATAGTAATCTTTCTATTCTACAATAGCACTGTTTATGATAACTATCAAGGTTTTCTTTGACAGGTAAGAAATACCTGACGTTTTATTAGCAAAGGAGACATAAAGTTGTTAAGCCATCAACAGAAATTAATCTACAATTCCAAAATAATTTTGCTACCATATCTAAACCACACACCAAACAGCAGTAAATTGTTAAGCACTATCTCATCATAAACAGCAAACAGAGTAACAGCTAAAACTCAAGGGTGTTAAGAACAGCAATACTCAAAATGATCTTTATTTGGGTTTGTAACATTCTTTTCCCATATCTGTATCAAGTCTATCCCTACAATTTATACTTGTTTGATTTGTACCTCATTTTTAAAAATATTATTCACACATTTTAAGACACTACTGATCACACTTCTACATCTGAAGCCTTGTTTCTGAAGCTTTGTTATTTGAGAATCCACAGTTTTTCAGATAATATACTAATATAACTATTGACTACAATGATTTGTTTTAAACCAGTTTACTGGTTCAGAGAGCTGTGCTTTCATCTCCCATTTACCATCTTTATTCATCAGGCCTTTCTCATTCTCCAGTCTAAGGAACTACAATATTAAATCATAAAAATCTCCCCCAGGATTACCAGCGACTTTTTTTTTTCCCCATCTACTACCTTTAACATTCTCATGTACAAGCCCTGAATATGTGTAAGTAGCATTGTTGTGTATATCTGGAAAAATACCTATTTTCCTTCCTAAGTGGAAAACAACATGTACTGTTCTGGTTTAAATATGAAGACTGATTTTATTACCTATAATTACAACCAAAAGTTTTGGCCTTGCTATTACTGTCTGACCATACCCAAACAATCATCATTCTTTCCTTAATCAGTTTTTCTCAGATGTTCATACATCTCTCCAAACCACATCCGACATATTTTAATATTTAGGGAAGGAGTTTGGGGGCAGAGAATAGCTCAGATGTGAAAAATGAATAATTAAAACAGAATTTTGCCTACCCATTTTTACAAAATGGCCTTGAGGTTGCTATAACATTTCTGGCAAATAAGTCTGACCTTGCTAGCCCTGTAATCAGTAGATACCAAGATATCATAGATATGTTCACAAGTCATCATGTATCTAATAAATGCTGGAATTGATTCTGGTATCAAATTTCGCAAATGTAATTCAATTTTTTTCAGCTTGTGAAGAAAAGAGGAAAATTACATTTAATAAATTAAACCAGATATACTTTTAAAAATATTTTTTTCTTTGCCAGTTTATAAGCATGAAGAAAAGAGAGCAAAAGTAACATTTTTGTAGATTTTTCTATTATGCCTAGCCCCGTCACTGTGAATGGTGAAACAAGCAACATTTTTCTATTTACTCTGCTTTGGGACATCATGTATCCTAAGACTCCTTGTCTTTCAATCCCTCTCCACAGCATTTTAAAGTGTCTGACAGCAGGGAACATCAAGGTATCTCTGTAAGGCACATCTTAGGGGCCAGCACAGCAGCAGCCCAAAAGCATATGCAGAACAGAGCCTACTTATACTAGAAATTACCGAAGAAGAGTTTGTTAAGCATTTCATGTTAGTCCTCCTCTATAATGTGCAAGTTAAGACTAGCATTTTTTCTTGCAATGGCAAATATAAAAAGAACTATAGAGCCTTCTGTTTGAACATGTTCTTCCTATATAACCAAGCATTACTGTCTCTGAAGACGGCCAAAATTAGTCTTCCCAATGTAAGGCAAAGATAATTACAAGGTCAGATAAATAATATCAATATTAGTTTTCCAGTTATTGTAACAGCTAGGACTACAGACAGACATAGAGAACCAGGAGAACTTGAGTTAAAAATGAGACAACACTGATCACCACCTATGCAGTAGAAACACCAGCAGTATATTTGCCTGATATATATATATATATATAATACTTCTCATTAAAGTAAAGTTTTATTGATGAATCTGAAGGATAGTATCAAGGTATGTCTGAGCATATTCAGACATATTCTCTTCAATGCATTGGAAATGCACTAGAGTACTTGATGGAAAATCTATACAGGAATGGCAAAAAACAGTATTATGGCAAGTGATGAACTCCTGATAAATCAGAGGTAAACAACAGAAATGGAAAGGAATATAGAACAGAAAAGAAAGTGATCAGTAAGTTAGAAAAAGTATCTTTACGGAAGTATTCTGGATGAACGCTGGTACAGGAAAACCAAATTTGTCATGGCCAGAAAAAAAGCACAATTCAGCAATCAAGATACTGGTTAAGCAGAGAGACAATAGTTTTAGTTGTATAAAAAATAATAATGAGCATATATACAGTACCTGGAAAATATTTGCAGTTCTTAGAACAAACCTGTCTAAGGTTAGATGAGTTTTGAACAAAATAGGCTTGAAAAGGTACAAGAGAAAAGCTAGGATTTTGATTTGGGGTTTAAAAAAACTTTTAGAAGTAAACAAATAGCTAGAATTGTACTCACAAACAGTATAGCTGAGTTTGTGTTTGGAAATGAAGTAACAAGTGAATAAACAGAGAGGAACAAGGGCAGCAAGATGGTGGAAAGAAAAATGAGGCAGCCAAAAGATGAGAAAAAACACCATAAAAAACATGGAAATAATATCTGGAGTGACAGGAGGTAAATTATGTGAGTATTCCGCTAAGGGAATTAATGGCACTGAAGGTGAGACAGGTTGAACTGAATCAAGAGTGGGTCAAGAGTTCTACTTCATTTTAATGTCATTTTAATGTGACAGGCCAAGTCTGGATCAGGGAAGGTCTCTCGTACCTTTGGAGGAGAGGTGGTACCTCACATGCAAAGAGTGTGTTCAGCCAGTCAAGAGATGAAAAGCTGGTGAGAGGCAGCACGTGACTCAAGCAAAATGGAATCAAAAGGGGTTTTGTGTTTTTAAAGATGAGAGAGACTGAAAAAAAATAAGTTAGACATCAAATGGGAATGACAATTAAGAATAAGAGAAAGGGAAATTATGCAAAGGATGCAAGAGAAGAAGACTGAAACACTGGAGCAAGTGGAAGAATTAGAGAAGGAGAGCTAGAACTCCTTCCTGAACATGAGACAGAAGGAGACGACTGAGCAAGAAAAAGAGGGAAAGAAAGGCAAACCAAAGAAGGGTAATTACACTATGCGTGATTCTATTGTTTTCTTCTTTTTAAGAAGTCAGTGTAAGCACACATGGAGAAGGATGTGAAGGAGCAGTCAGACTTCAGCAGGGATTCCAAGCAAGCAGAGAAGAGCCAACTGAGATGGCAAGCATGGGAGACTTGATCATGTCTGAGCATAAAGTTGTTCAGTTACAAAGGTGGCAGAGCTGAAAAAAAGGAGATAAATCTGTAGCGAAAGGAAGTCGGGCTGGTCACAGGATTTCCGCTGGAGATACTGTGCTACATGAGAGCAAGACTGGAGGAAGCGGATGCTGGGAGACCGCCAGGGCCAGCAATTGGTAGGGAAAAAAGAGGCCAGAGTAGTTTGCCTAAAAGCTCTGTTCAAACATATGGTTAAAGCAGGACAAGCTCAGAAGTCAGAACAAACAGAGGTCAGGACCTGCAAGTGTTTGCTCCGGTGGAACAGAATTTGCAGAGGCTGCACAAAAGCCTCAGAGGTTACTTGACAGGTTTGGTCCTGCACTCAGGCTGAAGAAAATGGACATGATTGGTGAGCACACAGAAAACTGAAATGTTAATTACCTTAAAATATTAATTATCTCCAGGAAATCTCCCTTTGATTTGGGGAATCCCAGCTTCCCAATGGCATACAGCATGTATGTGCAGAACTGGAGGTTTCTGAGGTATTACCGCATGTCTAAGTTAGTGGTCCCTTGGTCTAGAAGTGGTTTTGTTCCAGTACGCAATATAACAAGTTCTCAGAGCAACCAGTGATTTCTCAGTCTGTTTTACATACCAGCATGTCAACGTTCCAGTGGTTCCTGATCACATAAACCACAGTTGCAGGCTTAAATATATGCCTCTTTTTCACTGACAGGAGCAGTAGTGCAATACAAACTCTGCAACATGCAATTGTTTTTAACACAAATACCAGTGCTGAAAGATATATGTATGACATTACTTCACCAATTAAGTACTGAAATTAGAGATGGCTCCATTTTGAAACATGGATTATAAAGCTTCCATCCATCTGATATATTTACATGCAATTATGCATCTTACAAATCTACTACCAATTGCACCATAGTGCAATGCAGCAGTTAATCTTAAATATAATAATAATTTTTAAAAAGTACTAGAGAACTACCTACAAAAATTACTTTTTCAGTAATCATCTTGAAAATTCAACTTTGGATGTAGCAATCCCAATGCTTTTGAAAAAGGCTATACAATATTGCTACTCATCCCATGGAAAAGATTACTAAAGATTTTCATTAATTGTACTAGGAGTCTAAACTGCAGTCTTTCCTGAAACCTCCCAATCCTCAAACAATGTTGCAGTAGAACTCTCAGTACCACTGTCATGGGAGTTTGAAGTTAGCAAATACAAAATTTAATCAAATCCTTACAACTTGGTCTGTATTTACTCCCTAATCCTCCTAAAATTCCCAGGAATTTTACCCACATACAGGAAATCAGATTTTACTGGAGAGAATTGATTTAAAAATTTTTACACATTAGATTTCATGTTAGGAGCCATTTCATGACTATGTACATATGCAGCACAACTTAACAAGCAAAAAGCAGTTTTATACTAAACAGCAGATGAAAAGTTGGATCTATAACTCAGTACAAAAGCAATGCAGCATCTGAATTATTGAACACAAATCATTTTTTTACTGTGTATCTAAACCAAACATATTGTAGAGTTGCTGACTGCGTATCTTCAGAAATAAAAGAAAAAAAGACACTGGAAGGACAACATAGAAATATAGAAAAAAACATCAGCTACTTTAAGGAGGAGATGCAGCTTTCTGGATTTAATGGTGAATTGCGAAATTTTTGGCTTTTTGTTCAATTAAAAAGCTACCATAATGTCCACAGATAAAGACAAGCTATAAACAATATGGTTTTACCTAATCTATACCTAACATAGAAATGAGAAGAAAAATGTTTTCCATAGTCCATAGATGAGTCCCGTACTATGTATGGGACTCATCTCTAAATTTCTTCCATTGCATAACAAGGTTTAACTTAGGCAGCTGCTGCAATACAAAAGCCCCTCGACAACATTAAACTGCAAACTGCTGAGCAACTGGAACAAAGAATATTGACAACACTGTCTAGGTCCCAAAAGAGTACATTTAGAAACCAAGTAACTGGAAAAAAGACTTGCACCAATTCTATGGTTCATCAAACATATGCAATAATATGTTGATTCTAGGGCAGTTACAGGCAGCGAATCTGAATGCCTGTCAGGTCAGAATTAAAAATTAAAGCAGAGCTCTTGGCGTGTGAGGAACTGATGATTTTTGAAACAGTCAGTAATGCTAAAAGAGGTTCAGAGGGAAGGCGTAATGCCTCACAAAGTTTCTCATGAAGAAATATGCAGAGTCGCATCTTTGTCTATAGCAGTTGTGAACCAAAAGGGAATGTAAGAGAACTTCCAATTTAAAAAAAAAAAAGAAGAAGAAAAAAAAAAGGGGGGGGGGGGTGTATCCGCATAATCACTTAGCAGTGGGGTTTGCCAGAACAATGGCGACAGAGGGTTTAGAAAAGGAGAAGAGACTAAAAAGAAAATTTGCATCTTTCATCAAGGCTGATAGCCAGTTTTGAGAAAGACGTTTGAGAATGCTTAAGAGAGCGGTATTTCAGTCTTGTTTCTACCATTACCTGTACAGAAAGTGAAAATATAATGTTAAAAACAGAATCCAAGAGCTCAAGGGACTTACTCTGTTGTGCACGGCCTCGAGAACATAGATGTGATTTTGGTAATGCTGGTTGTGCTGGCCAGCTTGTTATCATCTGGCTGATACTACTACACAACTACTGGTTACATCACACTACAGCATGATGAGACATCTGTCCGCACAAGGAAAAGCTGATATGATGTATTAATTGACTTACCTTTCAATATGTTTCAGAGGTCAAAAGTGACCTCAAGATTACCTTGAGTAAAGGTTAAGTAAATGCAGAGATCTCACACTACTAAATATGCAATGAAAATATCATTAAAGGAAGATTCTGTGCCTTGGATGACTTGTTATGTACATACATACAAAGAAGAATATTCGGAGTGGTCACTCAGTCTGCAAAAACATTTCTTAAAATTAGTTTTTAACTGGACTAATACACAGAGAAAATCATTATGTTTCGGTATTTCACTACACTCTGATGGGGGGAAAAAAAAGCCCTCATACAAGTTGTGCTTGTCAGTGAAATTAGAACAACTAGCTTAATTCCTGAGATATACTGAACACTTTTCCTGTATAAACTTCAGCTGTAGGGCTAGTAACATTAGTTACAATAACAGTAATATTAAGCAAGTGTAACTTTGGGTGTCATCACTTTCTAAGTACTTTTAAAATTGATAAAATATAAAAGGAAAGTATACTGGTTTTGTGTGATTATGGAGCCTTTTGTCTTCCTTCACAATTCATTTGAAAAGACATGTGAGTGAAAATGAATCTTTTAAAAGAAGATGGACCTGAAGCAGGACTGCTAAAGCAAATGTTTTGAACTACTTGTGTATTAACACACTTGAAAATTTTTGCTCAGTACATCATTCCTCAACTTCTTTTAATAAGATGATGCATTTGCAGGCTTACATTTATGTAATTTCTCATACAACTGCTTTTTTCCTAAAGACAGAGTGATGCAGTAAAAAGCTAAAACAAGCTGAAGTTGGTAGTTGATGGGAAAACTGTGCTAATGGATGGGCACTTCCAAATTTTTCCTCTGCGCATCTGGAGGTCAGAAGTTGGCAAGTGCTAGGTTATTGAAAATGGTGTATTTTATAAACCTAAAAAGGGATCCATGAAGTCTACCACCTCTTGCTACATGGTCCAAAACCAAGCACAAAAATAACTGCTCTAGAGACAGGCATGTGAACAATTTCCCCCGAAGCAGCCATATGCCAGGGTGCCAGCAGCTGGCAAGAGGAGACCAGGAACCCCCCTCTGTCACAGCATGCAGCTCCAGCAGCCGAAGCATTGCCCTGGCAGGGAGAGGCTCAGGTACCAAGTAACCAGGCCATGTTCTCGCTAATTCACATTAGATAATGAAACACCTCTGGGTCTACATTGATAGGTAATACCCGAAGAACAAATTCAGTATGAAATGTTTAAATTGCATTCTGCAGAGGCTTTCTTCTTGAGCTTTTTTATCAGAATGATGACGTGGGCATTTAAGAAAGCTACGTGTAGAAAAAGACTGACGGAGAACATTAAGATGTGATGAATTGCTGTGGCCACCCCAAGCCCTCGTCCTCTCTACCCAGACCTCCTGGTGCTGATCAGAGGCTCAGCACCCTCTCCAAGGATGTCTTCGGTGCTCCATCTGAGCATGGAGCTGGTCACTCCTGGGAGACTCTGGCAAAGTTGTCCTTAAATACTGTCAATATATAGAATACTTAAAAATTGGAACACCAAGTTTAGATACTCAATGGCTATGTGTTGCTACATTTTACTCTGGCAATTCATGAGATACCTGTTAAGTAGCATGGAAATACATTTTTACAGAGTGACAAATGCTTCCCAGAGCTGTTGTGAAGCACAGGGCTAAAAGTACAAGGTTTAGAACTTCCTACTCTTTCATACTCAGGAAATACTTCCAAATATCAGAAGCACTGAAAACTGCAGATGAAATTATGGGCAAAACTTGAGGAGGCTTTAGAACAAATCTGCTGTGACAGGAGAAAAATCTTTTAAGAAAATCTAGCATTTTTTCTTCTCTGGAAATAAATACATTTGGCAGATTTTCAAGTCAATCACTTATTTAGTGCATGTTGTTGACTTTGAAACAAGATAAATCATAAATGATCATAAATGGCACTTTTAAAACATAGCCTTGTAACTATTTTTCCTTTGACCCTCACTCTATTTCACCACAGTTTAATGACCAGGTCTGTTAACCATATTAATTTTACAAGGAGTCTAGAATATTAAGAATTTCAGCACAACTCCTAATCATTTGAGCAACTGTCCAGGGCATGGAACATATCTTCTGAACCAGCACAAGTAAAGGTTTGTCAAGTTTTTTAAAGTCACGCTTGGGGAAACAACAAAGACAAAATGGTATTTTGTCTCTTTGGGGACAAGAATTTCCACTGAAGGCAAACAGAGAGATTAAATGTCACCGCTAGGGTCTCAAAAAACTAAGCAGACAATAACATCAGGCATAGGAATCTAAGTGTGAAAGGGACAGAAACTGAATGATTCAAGAAACTTGACAAAGAAGAACCAGAGGTAAGCTTCTGTAGCAAAGCCATGCAGGCTGAGAATGGGAACAAATTGAGAAGTCCCGTGTGTGTCCCCCAAATCCCTGAAGACATGAACTGTAAAACAGAAAAAAGGCTTCTGACAATGAAAACAAAGTTTTAGCATAAGAGCAAAAGGAACCTGGATGATCAGGACTTACATCTATGAAGGAGTTGATAGTATCAGGTAACAACCTCTTTGGACAAGGAAGGAGTTAGAGCTCATCCTACAGAAAGGATCAACAGATTCAGTGGCACTGGAAATAAAACTAAAAAATGGTTTGAAGAATTACACCATGGTTGTGTAACTGCACAATGTTTTAAAAAGTTCAAATAAGATGTTTTATCCACAATACAAAAAGGAATGCATCTTGCAGTTTTGCAGCTTTGATAAATAGCCGCATGGTTTGCTTGTTCAGCGAAAACATAATACAGAAATGACTATAAAAAAGCAGTTTCCACTGACATAATTCTTCATCCAGGAGAACACATAATGTGCACGTTTAGGTAATGATTGTGTGTGATTGCTTACAATACATGCAGAAATAATAATTCAATTTCTGCTATTATCAAGGCAGTATCTCAACAACTGCAACATTTGTCAGGCTCCATTTAATAAAGTTAGAACACATTTTCTGACATGGATTCCAGTCAGCAGTAAATAGGAAATCCAATATGCAAATGCTTTACGATCTTTTTCTTGAAATGTTTCCTTCGATCTTACCCCCAAATTCCGAAAATTGTGAATGATCTGAAAACAGAATGGAACAGGTAGTCAAATACTATGTTTTACTACTTTGTTGCTTTTTTCTTAAACCAGAAGTTCCTGACAGAACCAGGGTATACAAAGTCTTTTGTGGGAACAGCTTATGGAATCACTTCCATTCATCCAGTGTTACTCCTGCATCAAAAAATGCTTATTTTTCAAAAACAAAGATATTACTACATGTATGAACTGAGCGATAGTTTGAAACAGCAAATAATCCCACAATTTACAAGGATAAATATCCTAGCGCCTGCACGTGCACCCAGCCTCTTAAATAGGTATCCAGATTTATGACACCTCTGAATTCACCAGCACCTCTGGAATTCATCTGACTTCAATAAAACCTACTGCATACTCATGACACTTTGAAGTGAAAAAACAACCAAATAACAACAACAACAACAACAAAAACAGTCTACATATATTAACAAGACCTTTGTAGCCAACCTTTAGGGGCCCACAGCTGAAATTAATTCACAGTTTCAAAAACATCAGAGCACAGATTACCAGTTCTTTCATCTCCTGCTATCTTTAAATGTATTTTTAAAGCACATAACAAAAGCAAAATTTTTAACTATCTTTCAAATCTAGGCTTAATGGTAATAATCTTAACATTAACTGGGCCATTTTCAGTTAACATTATTAACAAATCTTCTTCTGCTCTTTCTGCCAGCCTTGTTTTTGAACCAGCGGGGAACTGAGTTACACTAAATCCTATTCTCCAAGTGCTGGAGAACAGGAATCTCATTAATAACGATTCCCTGCTGGCTCACAAGAACAGCTAGGACAGCTGAACTACACTGCAATGCACATAGTATCATTCAACTTTTTTTTAAAGATTTATTTTACATTTTAGGCAGCTGACAAAATAAGAATGAAGAGCAAAATAAACATATCAAGACTATCATTTTTTCCTCTTCCATTTATTTTGAAGTTTTTAATTTATAGGTCTGTCAACCACTACACCACTTGTTAGGGTTCTCTAATCCCAGGAAACATGGACAAGCCCAAATTGTCATTGAAGAACAGTATAAAGGCTTCTGTAAAGTCTAAGAGGGTCTTGTGGCAAGATTTGAAGTTTCTCTCCAAAAGAATTTGCATGTCTGGCATGGGATTGGAATGGGACAAAGTGATTTAATAAAAAATACCATCTATAAAAAGCCAGCTCTGCTACCATATAGCTTTGGAGATCTCCAACTGTTATTACAGCCCCTTTTTATAAGACCAAGTTCCTAGTTAATTAACTTTCCTTCTTCTTTCCAAGAGCATTGTTTTTTAGAGAATATGCAGTTAAGAAGTGCTTAAACTGCACTTTCTACCACTACAGCTCCCAAAATCAGACATTCACAGCACAGCTCCACTGGACAAACATTTGTACTCCAGATTGAGCTCTATGGAAAGTGCAGTGGTTACCATCACCTTGTCCAACTACTGATGATGATGTTGCATCCCTGCTCTCCCCAACACCTTTTAAAAGGAACAAAATCGAGTCATTTTGCAGGATGACACCCACTGAAGAACCAAAGCATGCACACTCGCTAACTCACAAACCTGGGGCTATCAAGTTCACATCACCCACTTTAAAGACAATTTGCCCTGACTTCTGCAACTTTAATTCTAGCCCCTTGCCTGTAAGCATGGAGAAATACTCTCTCACTACATGGTCAGGCTTTTTTTTTTTTTTTTTTTTTTTGTCTGTGGGACCCTTGCTTCACATGATGGGCTGAGCTGCCCAATCCTCTGACTTCAACCACGTAGCACATGAGGGCAGTACGGAGATGTACACTGAGTGCAATGACAATACTTACAGTATTTAGAACATTTACAAAACAATGCCAGCCCCTAACAATGCTCCCACTATGCAGAAACGTCTCACTGTCATAGACTGCTTTGGCCACAATAGGTGAGTTACCTCTCTCCCCCAACAAAATGCAATGGTTCCTCCAAAAGGAACAGCAGTGTTCAATCATTTGTTCTTTCCTTCCTCCTTGTATCTCTCTGTCTGCCTAGAGATAGCTCTATAAACCCTCAGTGAACTGGTTTTGCTAAAAGGTACTGGGAAGAGAGAGTTCAGCCTGAAGCAGACACCTTGAACAGACAATTCAGCAGGAACTACTGAGTTTAACTACATCTTAAGCAACTAAAAATAGACTCTAAAGAATCTTAACCTATAGATTCCATTTCATAAAATTATTACATGAACTATAAGAAAACTGGGAGTTACATTTTGTGTGTTTCTTTTAGTGGAAATAAAAAATGTGTACTGACTAATTATAAAGGTTCTAGAACTACCTCTACAGCACAAGATTACATCTAATAACACGGTAAAGCATTAAAACCATAGTAAAGCTCCGTTTTGAAATCACCCTCTTGGATACTCCATTCACACAATCTTCTCATTGTAATTTGGATTTCAGGGAACTGAACGTAAGCAAGTTCAGCTTCACCAGGGACATTACATTTTTTGGTACCTAATCATTTTCTGTATTTCACTCAGTCATGTTTTCTAAGCAATCAAGCAGTCTAAGAAAGATATTTTTAAAAAATAATGAAAGCTTAGTTCCTTACACAATTTAAGAAATGTGATTTAGGGAACTGATGCTTCAACAAAACCCTCTACATACTACAGTGCTGCAAAAAGAATTTTCAAGACTCATTTTCCTCCAGGAAGATTCTACAAATTATCAGTGAAGGAAGAATGAAGGAAGGGATGTAAAGGAACTTCCTTCTTCCTATTAAGAGAAAAAGGAAACAGTTATTTTCCCTATGTGTCTGTCTCACTGTTGAAAGACTTGGGATTGAATCTCAAAGTTGAAGGAAGAGGAAGAAACTTTGTTCCAAAGCCTGGCCTGAATACTCACAGCAGTATGGAGAATACATTTTAACTACCCAAGAATTAAAAAGTATTCAGTTAGCTGCTGGAAATAGACAAGGTCCAAGAGAACAGCACAGCTGAGCAACAAGAAAGGCCACCGCCAAAGGGAATACAGAAACCTGAGATGCTGACAGGTCACTACCTGCCTTCTTCGTGCTCAGGGAAGAAGCTTCCCAGAAGACAGTGAAAGGAAGGCTTCTTTCTTTCCAGCATCAAGGAAGACAGAAGATTCCACAGGCCCTCAAGGGATGTCCATCACACAGCAAGAGAAGGAACAGTTGGTAGGAGGCTGTTTAATTTTGTTTATCTTTCAAGGGAGGAGGGCAGTTACTGGAAATACAGAACGTAAACTGCTCTAAATGAGCCAAGACAGCAGCTGTATCTGACTTAGGAGTGGTAGGAGCTATAATCTTGTCATTCATCAGCCCCCAATCCACCAAATGTTCTCTGTGTAACAATGGGGAAGAAGCCACTGGAGCAGGAAAAAGAAAGCAATTGGCAATACGAGTCAGAAAAGGCAATGCTGGTGTACACAAAGTAGAATAATGTTAAAACCATATAATTAATAGGAAAATAAACACAATATTATAATTGAACTGTTAGGACTGAATAAAAAGCTTTCTGCAGTGACACATGAGAAGCTGTCCAGAGGAGCCCTCTTTAACAATTTTGCCCTTAAAAACAGAAATTTATAAATGTTTTTCCCGAACAGATAGAATCAGAAGAAGGTGTTTCCACAAAAACATTTGGGGGAAAAAAAAAAAAGACTAAATAAATGAAAAGCTGGCTTCTATATTAAGAAATAACTAAAACCGGAGAGCAAACTAGAATGGGTCATTCTGTTTCTCCTGTTTCCTATGATCCTAATAATGCAAACATATATGTGAGTTTAATGAGACTATTCACACACACACAGTGCTACTCGACCATGAAATTGTTTGCCAGATTAGGGCCAGAGTTCCTGATCCTGCCATCAGATCTGTACAGGCAGATCACAACATCCCTGTAGATCTGTGATAAAGTCAATGAAGTCATGCTCCAGAGGGATTCAAGTGTCTATCTTTACGTATCTCTCCGCAAATCTTATTCCTGTGGAATTGATTTACAAAGTATAACATCATACTCCACTATAGGCACATTCACTATCTGTATACTTCCCTCCCTCTCCCTTAGAGCAGGGAAGATACTAAAACTCACTTCATGGAATGTATCCAACTATTATACAGTTATGAACCTTGTAGATCTCATAAGCTAAAATTTCAGCTTTGCAATACATTTATGGAAATCAGATTTGAAAGCAGACCTGGAAAATGTTTTCAAGATTGTCAATGGCTCAGAACATAGTGTATATATCATATATCTTATAATGAGCTTTGTCTTCCTCTTCCTATGTCAGAGTAAATTAGACAGGTCATGCACCTCTTTTGGTGTGAATTATGCAGAATACTACCTTCTCGGCAGGGCATATTAGCCTCTGATGGGTTACAGGCTGCTGCATCTGAGTTTTGTTATAGGTCTCCTTGCTAACTGGCATAAATCTGTTTCATGCACATTAGTGCGACAGCACTATAGAGATGCCCATTTAAGTTAAGGAGGAGCTATATTTAAACAGGCTACAATGAGAAAGTGGAAAGCAGAACTTCACTTTAAGACAAGTTTAATTTTGATTTTCCTTGACTACTCCAGTCACCATTTTTCTTGAAGTACACAGGTATGCGTGTTGTGTTTTTTTTCCTGCAATACTATACGTGTGAAATGAAAGGCTCTATTTGTACACATTGAAGTTTTACATATTTGCAGTGAATAAATTAACAAAGTTTGCATTGTTTGAAATGTTGTTAACATGAGGATCAAAACCCCCCAAGATTTCAAAACCTCATTTGTTAAACAGATACTCCAATATGGAGATCCGCCACATTTCTGCTAAAATAAAACATTCTGTGGAAGCTCAAGAACCCATGTTACCACAATTGCTTGTAATAGTAAGGCATTAATTTGGCAGAATATTCAAGAAGGCTATTATCTGTTCACTGTGACTTCTGTTATATAACGTGCATTTCATATTTAGTATAAGGTTTGGATGTGACAGTTCTAGTCAGCCATGGATATTCACTTTCCCTCAAGAGGCTTGCCTGCCTTTCCTCCTCATTACTTCGTTTTTCACCACCTCTCACAAGGCATTTGTTGTTCAGCTGTTCTTATTAAGAGCTGCATGTCTCCCACAATTTGTGATCTTCAGGATTCATCTTTCATCATATTAGAGAGCAGATGGAAGTTATAAGTCTTTGGTTTTTCCAGGCATGTGTTAAGCAAGTCTGAAATGAGTCACTTAGAGGTATTAACAGATCAGTCGAGCTTATTACAAAATCTATGTTTGGCATATTGTGCAGAAATAAGACTCTCACTTTCACTTTTACATTTTATGAGTCTAAAGAAGGCAAAGTGCCTCAAATCTAGCCAAATAATTCTATCAGAAAAATAAAAACGCTTTACATCAGTGTAATACTGGCTTTTACCTTATTATTTGGTAGATAGGAATGTCTCACTACGTACAGATGCACACATGGACATATACACAAGCAGAGTTCTCAGAACACCCTCTTGTAATTACCTCCAAGAGAAATTTTACCAGCTAAATTGGAACCTCTAAATGCAAACACTTATTAGAAGGCTACCCTAAATCTGTACTCTCATTTAGCATAATAAACATCAAATCAAATGCTGATATAGAAAACAAAGCATCGGAAGAAAGAATACTGAGAGGGGACAAGGAGTGGGAGAGGAAGAGCACACACAGGAAGCAGGTTACTGCAAGGCTGTAATCCTGTATTTGCTCTCTATTGATCAAATGATCAATACTTTATTGATGTAGAGCATTATGTACAATCAGTGTTAAATATTAATGTCAAGAGATCTTTAACTCTAAATTCAGAGCATTTGTTAGTCAATTTAATATTCCCAGTGTTACTAAGCTACAACTTAACCCCCTAGAGTGCTGTAAAAACATATGGCTTACACTGTGCAACAAATTAGAATGATTTGTACGTCAACAGAGGTGAAGATATTTTTAAAATACAACTAATAGAATTAACAAAAGTTTAGAAACAGGATGTTTTTCAATGCATGCTACGTAAACTCATGGTTGCATGTATATTGTCATTCTTAAAAGCAAAATACATTAAAAACCTTGGTTAAAAAGATTTTGAGTTCACTCCAAATTAAGTTTAAAACCTAAACTGTAAAACAGCTTTTGCTTTAGTAGCATAAATAATCCATTATAGCATAACAAAAATTAAAATTTTAATTTGAGCAAATGGAGTTCTAAACCAAATACATGAGGGGTATTGCATGAAATTTTGCAGTAAGGCATCATCACTCTAAGAAATGGTTAAAGTTAACAACTGTTCATCAGGACAACCAAGCAATGAACAAACTGTAATGTCCTGGGACTTCCATCAAACAGGTCAAAAACCACCAGTGGATCCTTCTTCCTGGCACTAATATATGCCATAACTTCAAAAATACCTTGGATTTATGTTACTTATAAAGTAAATGCCAGTCTTCAGAAGATGGAAAAATAAGCCCATGCAGAAATCTGTAATGGAATAAAGCATCTAATAATGTAAGTGTTTATATCAACTTTTTTAAGCAGATCACCTTTCAAACAAATTTTACCTGTATATCACAGACACACAGAATCGAAGGGGTTGGAAGGGACCTCGAAAGATCATCGGGTCCAAACCCCCTGCCAAAGCAGGCTCCTTAGAGCAGGCTGCCCAGGTAGGCGTCCAGACGGGCCTTGAATATCTCCAGAGAAGGAGACTCCACAACTTCCCTGGGCAGCCTGTTCCAGTGCTCCGTCACCCTCACCGTGAAGAAGTTCTTTCGCATGTTGGTGCGGAACTTCCTGTGCTCCATCTTGTGGCCATTACCCCTTGTCCTGTCCCCACAAACCCCTGAAAAGAGGTTGGCCAAATCCCTCTGTCTCCCACACCTCAGGTGTTTATACACATTGATAAGATTGATGAGATCCCCTCTCAGTCTTCTCTTCTCCAGGCTGAACGGACCCAGGTCTCTCAGCCTTTCCCCATAGGGAAGATGCTCCAGGCCCTGTATCATCTTTGTGGCCCTCCGCTGGACTCTTTCCAGGAGATCCCTGTCTTTTTTGTACCGGGGAGCCCAGAACTGGACACAGTTATATTGTAGCAATTAAGTTACTCTGGAAGGCTGCTAGGCAGCCTGAGCATTCCAGCCACTGCCTTTCATCATTTGTCCTCTACTTTATCCTGTACACTCCACAATATCTAGTAGACCACTCACTTCTCTCTTAACCTGTTAATTCATATTTCTTCTTACCTCCAAGCAAAAGAAAACAACAAGTTTTGCTCTATTTCATAAATTTGGCATGGTTTTAAATATAGTGTATATAAGTCTTTTTAGTGTTCCATTATGACTAAATCCTATTTTTTCCCACAGATCATTCCCTGAAAGTCTCCCCTCATTAGAAAGGCTGTTATCTTCTATTGTTCTCAATGAAAATGAAGCGTAAAACATTCTTAGAAAAGAGGCACTCTTTCAACATGTCCACTGCCTCCCTCTGGGAACAATGAGAAAGGAGCTAAACTGCCTTCAGGGGAGATGGTGGTTCCTTATACTGTCAGAGGCTTCCACTTAACTCAAACTAATTAACCATTTTACTTCTAAACTCTGAGAAAATTAAATCTCCACTCAAAGGATAAGTGTTGGAATTTTGGGAAGGATATACTGTTTTTTCTATCTGAAACAAATAGTTCAGTACTCACATTAAACATGAAACACAGCACAAATTTACCTATGAAAATAACCTTTACTAAGAAAAAAAAATAAGTGGACTGTAAAAAAAAATTCATTTCTGTATGAGAGCTTACGGTTAACATTTATGATTTGGAGTAGTTCAAATCTGAGTAACTACATTACCCAATACTGTATGCAAAGGAATGATGAAGGAGGAGGGCAGGGGCAGAATGGGAACATTATTTGCCTTCACAGAAATGTGAGAAAGTAAATTCTTTTGGGGGTTTTCTTAGCATGAAACAAAATGGGGAAAAAAAAATCCTTATTTTCCCACAAAAGGGGTCTGTGTAATCCAATGAAACCAACTTCTCAGCTTGGCAAATTTCTGAGCAGCAAAGAAGTCTTGGAGGTAACAGTGAAATATTATTTTGCGCTACTTGAGATACATCCAAAAGTACGTGGATCAAATCCTGACACAAGTAAATGCTGTTTTCCTGAAGAAAGTGGTGCCTACTTTGATGGCAGGCTGAAACATTCTTTTAACCATTCCTTTCTGAAAAATTGCATTAAAGAACATCTACTAAGCAATAAAACTGAGAAGCTGAAGAAAGTGGAAAAGTTAAGCTTGACTGTGCGTAATTCTGCCAATACCATTGTACAAGATCAGTCTCAGATCCTGAGTACCAACTGCACTCCCCAAACCTTCCAGTAAATACTATCCTTCCAAAAAGACATCCACCTTATTTTATAGTAGTGTCCCTTTACAATTGATAACTGGAAGGAAGGTAAGAATTTTTCACTTTTTCCAGATCTTTTAGATTTACAGACTTTTGGTTGCACATATGAGGAAGTCAAGGATTTACGCCCTTGTAAGACATCTTAACAAAAGTATTTTGTACTGAATATGATTTTTTAATTGTTCATTTGATTTTTCTAACAGACCAGAGTAATCTTCAACCATACAGATTTATACAATGGATTTGGAGAGGAAATTTCTGGGTAATCACCTGACTTCCTTAGTCTTCTTCTAGCTTTCATATCCAAAAGTATTTTACTATAACCATACCTAAACACCGGGAAACAAGATGTATCTCTGTGGAATGAAAGAGCAGTAGAGAAATGCATTTCATTCATATGTAAAAATGAACACCATTTACATAAAATGTAAAGCGTATTGTTCTAACAACGACTGTATGGAAAGAGATGCTTTTCACTTCCATATTGGTTATGAAAAGAATGTTATGACCACTTAAAAAAAAATGTAGTTTTAAAAAAGAATCTAATCTCCAGGTACACAGGGGTAGCTATCTACAAGGTATTAAGAAGTGTATGTCTGAAGAAGGTATTCTAAAGGTGAAATTACAGGTACAGTAATGAACAGCAAACATATAATGGGCCTTCCTGCACAAATTTGCAGAACTCCTGCAAGAAATTATCAAGCAACTCAGACCAGAAGCATTGCTTTAATAGAACAGTCCTTAACCATTACTGGGCAAACCAGGCCAAACACAGACTACACAGGGTATCCCACACACCCCTCAGTCAAGGGAAATCACACTTAACCATAGACCTGTGCTTGGGAATCTCTGCTTTTAATCTCTGCCCATGGAAACATGAAGAACCTCAGAAACAAAAAATATACTGGAGAGTTCACAGGAAGGCCATCGATTGCTTAGAGATCTGAAATACATTCTTTTCCACTCATTCATGAATCTGTATTTCATGATTGTATGGCAATATAATATGGCGTTTGTCCCAAGAATAACACAGAATTCAGCATTTTGTAAATTACCTCTGATCCTCCCTCCTTCACTCTCTGCCTGTACTTGCCATCTCTTGCTCTCCACAGCTGGGAAGGATAGAAAGGGGTTTTTGTTTTTTCTTTTAAGCAGGAGTTACCATGCATTCTCCATGCCCTGCTCCATGCAAACAGACAGCTGGAAGCCAGATCTAGAATCCTATTTTCAGCAAGAAGCCAGGGAGGACCCAAAAGCACAAGCTGCCTAGCTAGGCTGCCTGCAGAAGATCACAATAGCAAGAGCTGGGGAAGGCAAGAAAATCAACAGCCAAAACAAATTCCTCCATCCCTGATACACATGAGAGGCAGAGGAGGAGTTCCTTGATAGACTGGGAAGAGATTGCGACTGCTGTTAAGCATGAACTGAGACCTCCTGGAAAACACGACAAGCAAATCCATTTTCAAAAATTATCCTGAAGGAGAAAAGGCTTCCATGTGTTTTGGTCAACAAAAAAACTTCACCTAGAAGATAGTTTTATGTGGGTTTCAGAAGTGTGGTTTTTTTTGTCATTGTTGTTGTTGTTGTTTTTTAAGTAGTTTCATGACATAGAAACTATTCTGCCACTGTGCTGTGGGAAAAAAAGGCTTGAGATTCATGGTCACTTCCAACAAACTTCCAGTGATGCCTTCATACAATGTTTCATCATAAACCTCTCATGGTAACCTTCAGTCCTCAAATTCTGAGTACTACTAAGGATACATTAGGGTTTAGAAGGCATTTAAGGTCAAGCGAGTTCTCCTGAAGAAAGATGGGCACAGAGAAGAGGGAAGAAAGAGGTAACTGTTTCCCCCTAAAACAGACCAATAAATGCAGAGACCTAACTTATTCCTATGTAAGACTAACAAAGAGATTGATCAGCTATCTTGTGTCCAAACACTATTCCCATTAATCCCTAGAAAAAAAAAATTGATTTATATCACTATGATCTTTAAAAGGAATCACCTGTACAGAACTCATTATAGCAGAGTCTTTAATATATCCTACAACTTTCAAGTAAAACTAAGCTCCCTGTCAAACAGTTTACTATAAAAACATGCTAACAAATCAGATGGAATATGATACTAGCTTATGAGACTGTACAGTCTCTGAGGCAATGAACATGTCTTTTTCTTATCCTGTAAACTACTTAGCCGTCTTTTGGGAGCCACAAAAACAAACAAGAGACCCTTACTCACACCAAAAGTGATCTTTCAAACAGCCATGGAGAAGACACTAATAGAAACTTACCTGGAAAATAATCGAGATTTTACTACAGCTGCTTGTGAGAATTAATAGATCCCTCCTAGCATCAATACCACATGGAAGGACTTCCAGTACAATATGCAAAGGGGGCATAAAAACTTCTGGACTGTAATAAGATTTTAAGCACTAGGTAAGGAAATCATCTGTCAAGAAAGAACTTTACAGATATCACCCCTCCAAACCCAGAGTCCAGAGATGTGAATGAATGGCCGTGCCAGTAGAATTGGAGAATGACCAATTCTAAGAGTCAGATTCACTCCTACGAAGGAGCTTCTAAAAGTCTGTTGTTCTTTTTCTTCTTTTTTTTTTTTTTCCTCAGGAATCAGAGGATTTCCATTTTATTTTCCCTTTTGACCCAGTAAGTTTTCAGCTTATAAAGAGACGGAAAGAAAGCAGGAACAACATGCACATGGGAATCTGCTTCTCACAACAGAATATCTCAGTTCCAACCCAGAGAAATGAGATCTGTTAAGAGACTTGAAGAGATCTCCTTAGGACACTGTGAAGATAAAAACATTCTACAGTGAAGACCAAATTTTGGCTAAAAGTAACCATGTAAGTGATTTTTCACAGGACTTCGAAGCACATAGAAGTTTTCTTCCAGCAAAAGTGATAGTTGAATGGAAAATTAATCTATTTGGGTTGTTGTTGTTGTTGTTGTTGTTTTTTCTTCTTGAAATGCTCTGTTCCTACTGAAATGACTGTAATAATAATAATAGCCTAGGCAAGCACCATTTTTCTTTCCTGAATTACCTGAAATATAAACAAAGTATTTCTAAGAAATTTTCATTAAATTTCAAGGCAAGCATGCACCTGCCTGAACCAGCACATGCACTTTCATGACATACATCTCTCTTCTCAAATCCAAAATGTGAACTTAATGAGTTCAGAGCCTTATTCACTTAGACAAAAAAATACATAAATAAAAATCCAACTGCAAATTTCAATAGAAAATAAAAATAGAATCCCTTGTAGATCATATGGATGAGTTGTAAGTGTTTAACCTCAGGGTGAGGAGACAAAAACTTCTTTTTAAAGCCAGAATAGCCCTTCACCTTTCTATTTATTGTGTTTTTACTAAGATGAGCATTGTTAGTACTGCAAGCAGTTATAGCCTCCACTCTGAGAGTCACTTCATGTTCTTGCTGTCAGACATGAAAGATCCTTCTCTTCTGACTAGCTTGATAAAAATCCAAGGTGTATTAGTACAATCTGAATACACGGAAATAGTACTTCCATACCTCATCTCTGCAGAACAGGGACGATACTGTACAGAGAAACATGTATGCACATATACGTGTAACAGAAAATTTAAATAACAGTTGTGTAAAAGAGTATGTTTTTCCTGTTATTTTACACAAATGGTAAAGAAGAGATTCTGTGGCACAGACTGATAGGCACACACAGGCTGAGACTGCTTGCTTGATTAAAGAGCATTGATAGCAGAGGAAAGTTCACATGAACTTTTCTTCAACACAGTGCTCCAGATGGGTTCTAATGAGGGTAATGCTAGTGTTTTTCCCCAAGTATACTGCAGATGTACAAAGCCCAGCTGCAGATATTCAGTTGTATTAAATGACAAGCAAAGCAGAGGCTGAAATGTTACTGCAAACTAAATAATGAAATAAAACTTATAATTCAGAAAACTTTTGTAGAAGAATTAAGGGTGCGGGGGAATCAAGCAGCATCATCTTTTGCAACTGCAGTTGAGATACTGTGGAACTTGAAAAGTAATCAAATCTTCCTGTATATATTCATTTTATGAGTCAAGCTCAGTGTGCTGCAGACTGACTAGCAACTGTGTTGTTTGAGGCAGCAGTATTTCACAAATCATTAAATCATCCTCAGACACCTTCCACCTCCACCAAACGTTCTTAAATCTTTCTTCCTTCACAAAAAGCAAAGACAGAAAAGATACTGGGTCAGCTCATTCAGCCTAATTAGTGTTAAACATGACATGTGTGGTGTAACCAGACCACTCACACCTTCGGCAAGAATGCTCTCCTTAGGTCAAGTAGAACACACACCTAATAAAAAATTCTGAATCGCTAGTATGAATTAATAAGCAAGCCTTCTGTGCTTTTTGTACTTGGCAATTACAGTTTTGAGATATGACAGTGCAACTACAAATGCTCTGCTCCTTGACCTGCAGTCTCACAGTAGGACTGAGTTATCAGTGCCTCAGCCCAGTGCCTGGCTCTCTGATGGTCTGCGCTGGTGGTAGAATTTCGACCCCTCTGGAGTCGGTGGCAACACTCCACATGGGTCAGCATTTCACAAAGCATTTAATAAATGTTTACCTTCAACAGCTGTGAAATATGCTTGGCTGTATTTTATAACAATTTGTTACGTGCATTAATACAAATGTACAATAGACTCATGAAATATTAAATATATGCAAGATTTCAACAGTGTGCACTTATCATGATGCAGACTGCCTTCCTAAACAAAAAGCACGTGACACTGAGGAACAGCATGAGTCCTGCTAGATATTAGACAAGTTTATCTCAACTGTGAGGAAAAATAATGCAATGGATAGGTTTTCTTGTCACTTTAAATGATTACGGTTTTAGAAATGCCTGGAGAATTAACTGATAAAATAAGCCAATGTATTTCTGATATAAATATTCATCTGTCTTTATGCAGATTTATATGCATATAGAAGAATATCATGGTTTTATTTTTCCTTTATCAAACACCACTCTATAGAGTACCTTAAACACCACACAGTTGTACATCACAAACAGAACTCATTTGACTATTTTCTCAGGTTTTTAAATTACCATTAACACACACCATAATGCAGACAGAAGTGAGCAATAAGACCATGTAATATTCTAAAACCTGTGGAAGTTAGAAACACTAAAAAGGAAATGCTAAGACAAAAAAAAGTTTGATAATTTTGATTCAGCTACTCAAATTCCTAGATTAGAATTATATAGATTAAAACAGTGAACTTGCTGATCGATGAAACTCTCATGAGCTTACAGAACTGTGGACTCTGTTCCTTTTCAGACTTCCTAGTACTTTTTTATTTAAGTTTTCCTCTAACTGGTGATTTCATTTGAAAATTATTTCATAACAGCTTTTACAGGTTGCAGATTTTTGGCTTTTGTCATATACCTTACACTGCGAGTGCGCAGTGCCCCCACTGAAGTCAACGGTCATACCTTGGATTCTGACCTCCACAAATTTGATTCACTACTGTCATTCCCTGCAGCCAGAAACTATTCCTGTAAAGCTATCTCTCCTTCAGTGTGGAATTAAACCTCGCTCTCATAACAAGGATTGAAAACAACAACAAAGCTGTTGAAATGTTTTATTATTCCAACAACTGTGTATTCAAAACAGAACCCGTAAAGGAGCGCAGAAACTGTGCTTCCACCAGTGACATTGTTCTTAATTTTAGGAATGTGCTTTACCAAGTTGGTTGACTTTAACACTTTTCTGTGTGGAAAATTTCCTCAGAATTTTGTTCCTTTCTCCAACGCTGCTTTTTTCTCATTGATTATGAAGAGTGATCACCGTAGCATGGACATGATAGTGCAAAATTATCCAAGCTCCTTTACCAGTCAGCCTCAGAATCTAACCACTAAGGAGAAGGTATTAAAGGATTATTGGTCTGTAAGTAAAATACGCCGAACAGTTCTAACTGTGTTGATGGTGCATTTGTAACATAGTCCAAAAAAGGCAAGATCATCAGTCATTCACACACTATGGGAACCTGAGCTGTTATCAGATGGTGACAATAGATAACAGAAAATAGTCTCTTCGAAGGTTCATTTAAGTTCTTCCAGGTTTGTGTTTGTAAGAGATTGAGCTATTGAAGTCTAATTTTAATTTTATACACAAAAATATTTTTTTGCAGCAACTACAAAATATTTTTAAGACAGACCTGGAATACAGCGAAGGAAAGAGGTTTCAGAACAGTATCATAAGGGAGATTTACTCCCTTTTTATACCATACGAATGGCCCAAAGGAATGAGAGTGTGACTTTAGCTCAGTCAGCCTGCAGAGGGTTTCCTTAGTTAAAATGAAATCACCGGGTGGAGAAGAACTGGCACAGGGGATAGAACCCAAATTCCAACCAGAGTTTGGAACGCAGTTCCAGATTTCTAGAGTACTCCATTTATGCAATGAGAACAGAGAAAAAGGAAAGAAACTGTTTCAATGTTATGGACCCAAAAAATTTAATTTTTAATTTTTTGGTCCTCTCAGGTGAAATTGCACTGAACTCCCTGATGTGTTCCAAACTGGGTCTCAAATGTATCAAAACTGGCATAATACTTTTTACTGTTATTCCTCCTGTTCTCCTGAACTGTCTGACTTTACATTTATCTTGTTCTGTGATACTTAAGTACAGTAGTCATGCTTGAAGTCTGTATAGTCCCAACAGAAGCCAGGGGGTGGAAGTGACAATTACATCTGTTGAGCAGCCTCCTCTGTAGCACAGACAGAGTATGGATATGTGGACAGGACATATCTGTGCTTCGATTTGGCCCACGTGCTAGTGACCAGCCCGATGTCTCCACAGGGGAAAGACAGAGGGACATTCATTGTTCTGAGTTAATGCACAGGACAGCGTTTTGATCTCTAAGATGAGTAACAGTTTTCCGTATGGCAATGGGTAATCACAGAATTAGGAAGTCCTAATTCTGAGGCATCCCCAGAAAACACATTAGAGTTACTTATGTGTGACAGACACCTGCATTTGAGATACTGTCATGCAGAAATACTTCTCTATCACATTCCATACAGTACTGAAAGCACAGTAAATATACACAAAACTTACATAGTCATGAAAGGCTTTTGCTTCACTTGAATGTTCACAGGTTTCTCGTCTTTCTGGAGCTGCACAGTAGAGATCCCAAAATACACTGCAAATTAAGAAGTTAGAGATACAGTGAGAAAATCATTGTAATACTCACATAGATTTTATGGTGCACACCGCACATGCATGTTTATATATAGAAACAGACGCATCACTTCCTTGCCAAGAGCTGCAAGCACTTACCTCTATGAAAGAGTTTAGCTTTGTAAAACATCTAGGAGGAATCGAGTCCTGTTATCTGATTCTCTGAGGCGAGCAGTGCCGTACTCGTTTAAAACCACCATAGTATAAACCAAGAAACTAATCTAATATACAAGGTTTAAGGGTATAAAGCTCTACACCTAACCTCATACCTCTGGCAACTGCTGCTATTTATGTCCACAAAACCCTGGAAGGGACAGATACATACAGTAATAACATGAAAAGGCATGGTACGGAAGAGAAAACTGAGGAGTTCTTCCAAGGTCCAATACTGTGCTTTAAACAAAAGTTCCTAGAGAAACAGGTGTATGAGTAAGAGTAGGAAATAGATGGATATCTTCTTTTATAGCTCTTGGGTTATACGGAGCGAAAGGAAATTACAATACTCTGTCTTTCCACTCTCGCCCCTGTTCAAACGGAGTTATACATGAATGAGTCCTAACACAAAATTTCTAGAAATAAATTATGTGTACACTAGAACAATCCCGAGAATAAAGTTTGTTTAATATTGTTTCTTTATTGTTTAGTCCAGCATCGCAATACAGAATTGTGGAAAATGTGAACGCTCTGCTGCAGAAAATCAAAATTAAGGTTAATGCAGACATCACAGGAACAAGAAACATGTTCTCTTTTTCAGGCTTCCATCAGGTAGCTAAAAGCACAAAGGTGAATGAAGAATATGCCACCCTCCACACAGCTGCACAAATCACTTGGGATTTTGTGTTCAAATGGAACCACTTTTAAATTTGTAAATTCTTGTACTCCTGACAGCTGGACATATTCTCCATAATGTTTTATTCTTGCAAACACAGACATACCGGATACATTCAAGGCATGTGACAGTTAGTAAATACCATGGCTAAACAGCAGTGACTATGAGCACTCTTAGCTCCTTGGGAATTTTACACAAACAAATGTGTCTCTGCATACCGGTATATTTAAGCAAGTGGCATCATGCATGAAACACTACAAGTAAATCTTGTGTCTACACATATTCTGAGCTGAGAAAAACTGTGCAAATGCAGACTTTACAACACCAAGCCCGTGCTAACACACACTGCTTCTCAAAAAGGCTGGTGACTTGGGTTCGGCTAATCATTTTCATATGCTATTTCCGTGAATAGAAATGTGGGCTGAAGACTATGTATGTGGATGTGAGCTTCCTCAGTCACTGTATGTACATATTTCATGTAATATATAAATATTTTTTTCCTGAATGTAATTATTTAGGATATGTATAATGCTTTTAAATGCACAGCTTAGTAGAAGATAGTGAACAAAGAAACTCTGGCCAATTTTCTTTCAAGGATGCTGTCTTAACAGTCTACTATGCAATATTTGTTTTCTTGTATCTAATATCTGTGTCTTTTCCTATATCTAATTTTCTGTTCTTTCATTTCTTTATAAGAAAATGGTTCTTTTTCCTCATCTTCACATTCTTTTTACAATGATCACTTGAATTTCTTGCCTGCAGCTGCTGGAATTTGCAATCACCATATTCTAAAAATTGGAAAGAAAATGGACACTTACCACCACCAGGAGTGCAAGAATCCTGGGGGCTCCCCCAGTGTGATGTTTTTTTTCCCATCTTATCTGAAATAAAATCATAAAAACACAGGTATTCACTTTTGTGATTATTGTGACTAAAAAAAACATTACATAATATCAAGAAAAGGAAGAATAAAATGTTTTGTAGCTATGAAAGGCTTTATTATCATCAATCTGAATGGCTATATTATGTACTTTATTATAAATACTACTTTAGCTCATGCCTCTTACTTTAGGAAAGCGTATTTTAGAATTTATTTTGTAGAGATTCTGAATATAGCTTTATTAAGGATGTATCTTGTATCACTCCACCACTGAGATGTGCATTTTCTAAGCTCAAAAATGCATGAACAACAACGACAAGGAAAAGTTAAAAATGCCCCTAAAACTATCTAAAAGATCTTCCAGTTTGTACAAGGAAAAACAGAAGATACAGAACTAGTGTTACCAGTTCAGCAGGTGGCAGTCTTCCCTCCATATCCAAAGCTAGCCAATGCTTCAGGATCATCAAGGACTGCTTTACTCCTAGAGGTAGCATGACAAATACCAGTAACAACCAAGCTACAACCTGTTCTCCCACCATCCAGTGAAAGCGTAAAGCTAGCTTGGCTTGGTTTGTCTGCACTAGCAAATGCTCTTGAATAGAAAAATACTCTCTGTGAGCTCTTTCCCACCTAAGAAATCTGGCTTACTTGGAACATTTTTTTTTTTTTCAAAAGAAATGCAATTTGGTAATTTTTACACCCCTAACTTCACACTTTTATTGTTACCAGCTAACTCGTCAAACAACACAACACACCGTGAGAGCGCTGTTCTCTACCTTAGCTATTATCACACAATCATTTTATTAGTGCCATAGTGATTGGTTTGTCCTTAGCTACCAAACTAAATAGTTTGGACTATAAAAAAAGCCAGTTTAATTGCTTAAGGAGCTCTGTTGCAAATAACTGAAGATTTCTGTAGAAGTTCACATGACACTTTATGGGAGGGAGGCAGTCTCATGCTTAAACTGGGTGGAAACCAGGGCGTTACATATACTCCAAATTCCTCCAGTTACAACTACACATAGCACTATTTCCTGTCCAATTCTGTAGAAAGATCATTGTTTAAACACAAGCCATATTCTGCTCTACAGACAGAAGTAATGGCTGACGAAAGAAGGATTATTCTAATGAAATGGGTAAACATCTTTAACATGAAAGGTATTTAAAGACGTATATGAAGGTAAATTAAAAGCGTACTGGAAAAGGTAGATACAATGTGTTCATACTGCAAGAGGCAGTAGCGAAGCTGGGATTTTTCAACACAGAATAAAACTATTTCTCAACTCCAACTTGACTGCCACCCCCAACTGTTAAAAAATTTAAACAAGTATGTTTTGTCAATAGCTGGCAGGAGTAGAATACATAGTTCATACAACTAAAATGTTATTTGCACTCATATGAAGCAAGGTAATGTGAATTTGATAAATTATATAAATACTTAAAACTATCAAAAAATAATTTGCCTGTTTAAAATTACCTTAGAAAGGTAAGCTTCAGGCATTATCACTTCTTTTGGTAAAGCTGGCAGAATGAACCGGCCGCATGGCACTTTACCCCCACCCACCCACCCACCATCACCACTTAATAGCACTTAATCTACAAAAAGCACTTTTCAAACTGTGAAACTCTTGCCTAAACTGCACCAGGTAAAAATGTTAATGAAAATGAAAAATATACACAAAAGAGAAAACCACTAAAAGTTTTTAAAATGATTCAAATGCACTCCTCAGTGGCATGACTGCTCTTCACACGCATTTGGCATGGCTTGTGTTAATGACCAGGAATGTACTGTACTTCTGAGAAGTTTTGAAAGCAACATAATGGAGAGATGCAACATGTAGTCAAAGCTACAAAGTGGAGTTGAAAAATCATTCAGTTAAGAGTAAAAACGTTATCTGTGCAGAAAGACCTCACTATGTCCAAGCAACATTCATGTTTTTTGACACAGGGCTTGAGGAAATTGCCTGACTCACAAGTCTTACACTGGTCCATTTTAGTAAGACAGTTCATCTTCACAAATTTATTCAAAGAAGGAACCTGAATGATAGGTGGAAGTTTTTGATCTGTTTTGCTTTCAAAAAATACACACCTCTGTCTGACATTGAAAGTGCTTGTCAGATGACACAGACAGAAAAAGAATTATAATTAAAAAAAAAAACAAAAACAAAAACAAAAACTTGTTGTCAGCTGTATCAATAACTAGCTCATAACTAGTGATCAATCAGCTGCAAAATGCCTACTTTCCTGGTCTAGCTAAGCTAGCAGAATTACTCCTACAAGGCCAGAACCTAGCTTTGAGGACAGAAAATACAGGGGTAAGGATCAGCTCTCCAAGAAAATTCAGCAGCTACAACACCAAAGGAAAGATTCTGGAGCAGAACAGTTTATACTGTTTTTTAAAAAATTGTGTATCCCATCTGAACAGTTCTATTCAACCCTCATAAGAAAATGACACTGTTTAGCTAGTACTGGTAGTCCCTTGCCATTTTGCTAATTGTACAATGACTACATGTTTCAGGATGAAACAGCTATTAAATTATTTCCATCCAGTACTTCATGTCACGTCTCCTCAAAGGAAGTTCATTTGCAGACTAAGAGATGAGCGTGGTAGCTAACAAACTGAAGACGTCTCTTTTACCCATACACCCAGGAAAAGGCTAGCTGACCTGGAGGTCCCACATTTTAGAGATGAAGGCAACAAGGTTTTGAAGGCTGTACTCAGCAGGGACCACAAAGACATGGAAAGCACTCTTCACCTTGTAAACAAGAAGGATAAGCAGAGCACTTCTAGATTTTACTGACTCACGAATCAGTTCTACACAAAACATTACAAAAATGAAGACATGCTTAAGACAACCTTCTCTAAGTTATATAATATCAGTGATTTCATGATATCCAATTTAAATTTTACTTCTCTCAATTTCATTCCATTACTCTTAGCTGCATTCCCTGGTAAACCTTTACGTTAAGGGATGTTAATCTTTGCCATTTATACTCTTTAGTTACCACTGACAGCTGTACAGCTCTGATAATCTATATACGTTTATTTCTTTTACACCCCAATACACTGGCTTAGAGCTACTTTGAACTAAGTGAACTTTAAAGAAATCCACCCAAATTACTCAGGCGGGTGCAGACTGCCAGAGTAGAGAAGGCATTGAGCCCCAACAGCCTTGCTTTCTAAGAAGTGGCCAAGCCGATACAAATTTCCTCCTACGCCACCTGGGTATCTCTTCCACCTAGCTCAACCACAGCAGGGCAGTTGCTTCCCGAAAGCCATGAGTCAGAAAAACACAAAGACACATGGAAGATTTGCTAAAAGACTTCTTTGCACTTCCCAACTGCTGCTTTGTCATTTTCATCCTGTGTGCCAACAATCCATCTCTAACAACAGCTGACTCACCACGAGGGGCACTGAGCTACTATATTGTGGTTTACAGCCCAGGATTGAGTGGGCGTTACAACGTAAGGGCCTGTCTGCTCCACAATCAACTATCATTTCTTTCTTGCTGCTTTTACCACTTGCCATTTAAAATTATTTTCTCCAAGCCGGATTAGTGTACAGTTTTCTCCGTCTGACCCTCATTGTATTGCTTTCATCCCAAATACCATCTTTTCCAGGCTTCCCGTAACAGCGATAATTGCATTTGGTTCCAACATACAACCATTTACAAATACTGTTAGCACAGTCTTTACCTTTCTGCACTGCTAACAAACAAGGTAAATAAACTCACAGCTTTGTGTGAAATTTAACAGACAACTCATATCAATTCAATACACTATTATTCGTCTCTGCCCCATCTTTTAGCTGATTTTCAGCATCAGTCTGAATTTGAAAGATTTGATACATTCTCATATTACATTTGTTCAGATCTGAGAGTTTCTCTATAATCCAAGATTGAATTACTTTTAAAAGCTAAATTTCAAGACACTGTATTGAATGTTTTCCTGAAATCCAAATGTCACACCAGTTATACTCCTGCCAACTGCTCATTTTGCACATATATCATAAAACAAAATGAGCAAAATGAATCTTGCACAATGTATTATTTACAAATGACAGCTGTTTTGGGAAAGCCAAGATGATAGTCTCCATTATTTTCTCTCATTGCTTTACTAAGGAGAAAAAACAATTGTCAAAACCATGTTTTAATATAAACATAACCTGAAACTACCACAATTCTATCGCTTTTGCTTCTCTCTGTTATGTGAATTTTCTATAACCACCACAAACAGCCCTCGTCTCTTCCATCTCCGAAATGTCATCACTAGCATGTTAATTCTATTAGCTTTCAGAAGAGCACCAGTTGAAGCAGCAGATTTTCCTGCTACAACATGTTGCCTGTTTTTCTCACTTATGCTCACTATCCAACTATCATTATCTTAATGTTCTCATCAAAGAAAGATTAAAAACAATAAACCCCAAAGACCTCAATATGTTTGGCATACAGGTATTCTTGTATCCCAGAGTAAACGTAAAATACTAAGGAGATACAATTTACTTCAATCTTCTACAGATATATATATGTCTTTAAAGGTCTGTGAAAAAGACTAGCTATTGTCTAATGGTAAAAAATGCATTAGCATTCGAGAGCATTTAAGAAAGAGCACCTGAACAGTTATAGTCATAATTAATTCACCAGATGAAAAGAAGCAAAATAATTAGAAGCATGGTAGGAATACATAGTGAGATCAGTATAAAATACCTGACTGCTGTATGTTTAGAAGGGGTACATCATTCACAATTGGAGATATCAACAGTAAGTTAGAAGATCATCAAGAAGGAACACGATCGATGCACATTCTAACATGCACATTTATTATAGAAAATAGACATATCTTTCTTCCATGTAGGACCGAATCAGACAACAGGGCTAACAAACAACAGAAAAAATAATTATGCAAAGGCATGCAGAATGACATGGCAAACTGGCTTTTGCAAAATCAGAAGTCTATGCTGATCAATGTAAACAGATATGCAAGATTGTCACCACTGTTTTTTCTAAACCAACACAGATTTATTTCACTTGCACACATTGTAACATTGTGCAAGGAAAAAAAAGACAGGGCAAACATACCTCTGATAAAAACGTCTGCGCTGATTTCTGTGCTCCTACATGGAGCAGATACTCATATACGTACAGCGCTAATCTGAAAAACAAACAAAAAAAGACAGTATTTAGTATAATGCATTTGTTTGCTCCCCATTTTTGGAACACGTGATTTCAGAGGTTTGACTTGCACACTATTTCCTTTCAGAAACCACTATGTACTGAACATGACAAATCTATTATCTATACCAGAACTTTTAAACTAGACATGTAGGTCAATCTGAGCAGAGTTGTTTAAATAGCAGTTAATTAAATATTATTAAAACCCCAAATTACTTAATGTCAACATTTTTAATGATATTTGGACATGTGCCCAGTTAGCTAACAATTGACCTACTGCTGCCTGTATTTGCCCACAATACACCATGCTCGTTGTAAATACAATATATTCATACAGCAATATTGACTACTTTTCCAGGTCAACACTTTTACACGTGGAACGTGTCAGGCTGTTAAGCACATTTGAACAACAGCCCGTGTTTACATAAAGAACGTGCAAACTTCGGGTTGCATCAGAAAAAGCCATCTCAGAAGCTGCATCTCCATTGTAGTACAACCACACCTCCCAAGTAAACAAATTTTTTGGTTTATTCCAGCTTGAGCATCTGATGAGGTCTGACGACAACAGAGCTACAAATTAGTGTCACAGTTGCAGAAGGAGCTTCAGAAAAAGTGAATTTCAGCAGCCAGGTGCATCTCTAGCTAAGTCAAACCAATCTGCCTAAGGATCTCATTGCAGAAGGAGGGCTCATGCCTGCTAGACCTTGGGCTGAGAAGGCCTCTTTGAAAACCCAAGGACAGGTGAGCAGTAACAACAAACATTTCCTGTTAAAATAGGCTAGATTTGAATTAGAAAGTAAAGAAGTAACACTTCCTAACTCTTCAGCTGACTCTCTAGAGAGGCTCCTGTCTGCCTGTATGTTTAAAATCTTTCAAAATGAAATCTCGTTTGAAAGTATGATTTAATAACGATGCGTAGAAATTGTCTATAAAACATTTCAGTCCAAGAGAAGAAGTATTCAGACTGCATTTCTTTTAAAATTGCTAGCTGAACTGTTTTCAAGAAGTAAAATACATTTGTGTGTACTTCATTATAACATTGCCATTCTTATTTGGAACATTTTAATATTTGTACCCAGAAACAGGTAGTTTAACTAAACAAAGCAGAGAGGCAGAGAACATCTGCTTTCTTGATACTGTTCAAAACGTCATGCAATATTAGACAACTGCCACCATGGCACTGACAGAGTAGTAATTATTGCTCTAAGCTATAAAGTGTGAAATTTTAAAATCTATGGGTGGCATTCCTTAAAAGTTGCTTTCATTAGGTGTTTGTATTTTGTACATGCAATACTCCCCACAACCTTACTCTCCAACATCACAAGCAAAACTGTACTTTTTTCCTATAACAAATAAAAAGTGCAGTTTTGAATATTCAAGTGTGCGATTGTTGGTAGTTTGAACCTTGAGAGTTGCTGTATACACTCTTTAATTCCAGTATTTTACAAAACATCCATTTATTGCTTTGTCATACGCTATGTGAACAGCTGTGCATCTCAGAGTGCTACGCAGGACAGGCTGTTCCAGCAGAGTGGCCCGGGGAGGACGCGGCCATCTGCCCCTCGTGGGCACTGCACTGAGACCTTCACCCACGCTCTAGCCTCCTGCCCCAAAAGCACAGCTGCATCTCTCTCAAACCAACAAACAAAAAAGCCACTTTTTGTGGAGTTAATTCTTTACAGTTCAACTACTGTTCAAGTTTTACGCACCAAATGGTTGTAGGCAAGCGCTCTTTCTGCAACAGCCAAGGCAACCTACTAACACTTTAAAGCACCTCATTCGTCTTCCGAGATTCCCTTTTTCGTTCTTATCAAAACACAAAGTCTGTTGACCAGGTAAAAGGATTTGTGTGATCACATCCTTTCAACCCCGCAAAGCAAGGCCAGAAAGCATAAAGCCCAGGAGTTCACTGCAGACGCACCACCTTCCTAAGACTACCATTTGCCGAAAGCATTAGCAAACATGGTGCACGGCAGCTGAAGGGACAGTGTGGTGCTCCGGCACCAGGCCTCACATCGCCTGCCACAGGCCTCTGAGCGGGCTGAGGAAGTCCAAGATGTGTTAACGCAAGGAAAAAGGCAACCCTACATCTTTGAGATGAAAATACAGAATGTGCTAATGAAGCATGATTAAAACTATAACGACATCTCCAGGTCTGTGACATGGCATCACTCCATCTTGGTCTAAATACACCTCTGCTTCATGAAATGGCACAACTAGCTGGATCACCCAGCAGTCAGGGGGACACATCAGATTTCGAGAAACAAGTGTGTACACCCAGCCATTGGCTAACCCCCCACAGCAAGCAGAGGGCAGCCCCGGCCTGGCACGGCGAGCACGGAGCCAGGACCACGGCCTGCACAGCAACCAGAGGGGTGCCCGCTGGAGCTAAACCACTTGTTCACCCCCAGGTACTACGCTGTCAGGAAGTCTCTACAGAAGTTAACAGCATTACAGCTCCCTTCAGAAGTAAGCACCTTTACCACAGAGATCAAAAGAAAGACACTAGTGTTTTACAGCGTTAGTTGCAGCAAGAGGATCAGTGACAACTGGTGCTCTCAGGAAAGACAACAAAGAAATCAAAAGGGTGCAACAGCATAATGAGAGAATTAGTGGGTATAGTGACTTTAACTACCACGTAAGAAATACAAGAAGATAAAAATGGCTATAGTCCAAGTGTGTAAAATTAATGAACAAGTGTTTCACGTCTCAGCAGAAGACTAAGAAAGTAACACCAAGGTGGTCTTTACCACCAAAGGACTTGGGCTTGAAGTGGCATTTTAAAAGACAACTTTTACTTGGTAAACTGGTGTGAGAAACCATGTAAAAGCAGCAAGCAGGCATATGTTAAAATTTCACATTTGCATACTTGTTGACATTCTATGAGTAATGTGAGGAAAAAATATTTCTAATTAGTTCATGACAATGCTGAAGTAATTTTCGTTGAAGACACGTCACACGCCAGAGTTCCCCCCTCCCTGCCAAGACAACTAGATAACACACTCATCTGTGGCCTGATCATACATTCACTACATTTAAAATAAATTAATTAAAAGTTCTTTCTGGTTCTTGTTGCTACAGTGATGCACTTTGGTAAGCTGGTGTGTTTTCTCTGAAGTCTCTGCTCTAATTTGACAAGTCATTCATATATTTTACAAGAGAAATATCAACTGCATTCCAAAGCGAAGAACCATTTAAGGGGTCCTAGTCAATCAGCTTTCATCAGAATATTACCAAGAAATAAACAATAATCGCTCTAAGTGTGCTGCGGAAATCACTTGTTATATGTCAAGGTGGAAATACGCAATTAACTTAAGGAGAAGTTGCAACGAAAGCATTACAGCAGTATGTTCATTGATTAAAATCAACTGGTAAACTCCCCCCCGATTTCAAGTCAAAAGATTACGGCAACACCTAGCTTTCCATAAAAGGCAGCAAAAGCTTGAAAGCACCATGAAGATATTCACCTTGTCTATCTTTGGCATCAGATCTCGATGCTCTGAGTCACACTCTTTCCACTGCCCCAGCAAGCTTCACTGACGGTTTATAGGATACTAATCTAGCTGTTCAGATGAACCCATGCCGGTTGCCTACAGAAAATACTGTGAGTAGTAAGCATGGTCTACCTGCACGCCCACATTTCTGTCTGGTAAACACCTGAACAATACACAAAAAAAAAGAGAAAGCTGAACCTTTGGTGAGATTGCCATGACAACATCTAGTAAGATCCACCAGCATGGAGGCTGTACCAAAGGGCTCGAGTTATTATCAAGAAGTTTTGCAGGGAATAATATATTTATAAAAAGTAAAACAGTAATATCTTGGTCTAGTTCCAAAAGAAGATGCATATCAAAAAAGTTTCTATCTCTCAGTCTAGGACTGAACTTCAATCTCCAAGTTTGGCTTGCAGTTATTTCTAAGGAGACGACAAAGGGCGGAGGGCCACATTTTTCGATGAAGTTCAAAAGCTGAGCTTAGAAGAATAAGGAACTGCAATAAATTAACTTCTACTTTCTCTTGTAAGCTGCCCAATAAACCTGCCAGAAACAGGCAACTATTGCACATAGCTTCACGAAGTTGAGAAAAAGTGTTGTTACTTTCATTGTTTTATTAGCCACATGTCATAACTAAAATACATGTTTTTTAACTGAGGGTACAGTTGTGTATAATCATTATCCAGAAAGTTATAAACTCAATGTGGTAGAGCAAAAGGCTCCAGTTCCCCCAAATTTGGCAGTATGTCAAAGCACGGTTCAAGGTGCCTTCTGCAGCAGCTATGGTAGGCTTACTACACTGTGCTAAGCAACCGGTGCCCTTTTTTCATAAAATCTATGATGGTGAAGTGGCTCACATCACAGAAATGTCCAGATATTAGCACCTTATCTGCCAGCAACAGCCATTACGCTGTCACTATCTAGTTCTGGATGTAAAAAATAAAAAGTATCTGTAGTTGGAATGTTCCAGATCTGAGCATCGCAAAAAGAAATATAGCATTTCTGGATTCCTAACAGATTTAATTCTTTTAAACTAATTACATATGGAGAGTCCACCATATGACATACCATCCATAAAGTTTTTATTTTTTAACCAGTAATTAAAAACACAATGAAAACCAGTAAATCTATATCCATACATAATTTCTAGTTTGCATGAAGAAGGATGAAGCAGCTGTGCAACATTTAAAACTAGTTCCATAGAAGAGATCTTAAAAGCTCCCCTCTGTGTTTCAGGAGACTTGCAATACTCCAAAATCACTACTCTGACCTACAGAGGGAAGCAGCTTCTTTTTTTTTTTTTTTTTTCCCCTTCCGTTTCATAAAGGTATATAGGCTCCATTTCAAATCCAGAGTCTGCTGGGAATTTCACTGATGTAATACTCACAGTATAAAACTCAGTCTCTGAAATAAGAGACAGTAACAATAAATCTATCTTTTAAATATAATAACTAAAAACATCACAAATTTGTGGTTTCTTGAACAAATTTTCTTTAATCCACCACTTCAGTAGTTTTAAAACTGCTCTGCAGCTCTTGGTGGACAGCCCTTTTTGGTCAGTTTCAGCTGACAATGGCAAAGTTTTGTTAAGAAGTTTCATATTTTTAAGATATGCCTGCCATGGTCAAAACTACCATTCTCCCCTGCTTGATCATACTGACAATCATTTTCACACATACACACTTACTGTATATATTTAAATATATATAGGTGTGTGTATATCATCGTATGATTTATATTTTTTTTAATATACTTTCCTGCAGCATCAAACCTGAGACATGCCCAAGAACATACTCATGCTTTTCCATTTGCTTAAGCAGGTACAGTAACAACAGCCATGGCGTTACAGTGATGTACCTGTACGCATACCTGAGTGCATTACCTCTCGTGGGCATGCTGCTTCACCTACGCATGATTTACGTTTCTGTTTGCTTAGCTTGAGGCTCACAGACTGCTCTTTTCAGGAGCCTCCAATCACACCAGCGTGCGGTTTCTCTCCAGCTCAGAACACAAGCTACGTCAATGCCAGCGCTCTCTGTCCTATTGACAATGTGATCAGTTTTCTTACAAACACCTGGGTATTAGAACGCAAACACTGGTCTGAGGAAACAGTATGTCCCAAAGGTGGTAATCAAATGTTTGAGTACGTGCACTCCCCTTTTCAGGGAGCTCCTATCACAACCCTGCAAACATAGGCAGCGTAGAAGTGCTTGTACTCAACATTATTATAGCCACTTATTTCTTCCTTTCTCTGTAGACAGCAGCAGATGTTTTCCCTGCACATGTCTGTTTGGGGCTTATGCCCAGTGCTACAACAAACAGTGGCCTCATGCCTTCCACTAGGCTGACGGCACTTACGGAATAAGCTGATGCTCCTCTTCATTTATTGCAGTTTTACAAAGAGGGAAAGCCTTCTCCTACAGTTGCTCTGGAAAAGTACCCTTACTTTTAGTCACTCTTCTACTCACTGATTGAAGATACCCTGAAAATATGTCTCATTAACTCCGGGCACACCCTCCTTAATTGTATATGCTGCTTCAAGTGTTAAAAACAGTTATAACAGTAAGTGTCCTTTTACTCAAGGAGTATCAGAATTAATGTTGTGGGGTGTTGTTTTTTTTTTTTTTTCCAGTTTACCTATATGCTTAAAATGCACAAATTTTGTGGGATAAATTCACATGCTTTTTTACCTAATCTCACGTAGATTTCAAGTGCTAGCATAACTGTGCCACCATAATGTGCTTCCAGCAACACATTACCTTGTACAGCAGCATACAACTAAATATTGAATAGATAACTGGTATTCATCTATCTTTTGAAAATAAACTGAGATAATATGCTGTGGTGATGTCTGCAGTCTCTCCTACAAGCATTTAATTGCATGGGTTTACACATTCTCATCTGCTAAGGATCTCTTTGTTTATGCCAAGACATCACATTGCACACTGCTCCACGTGTGACTCTCATTTGGCTCTAGTTGAGTTTGGAACTCGTTTTGTCTCAGGTCTCAGCTTGTAGAAATTACTACAGATCCAAAATATTGCAGCAGTGTAAGTCTTCTGCAGACTTCATCCCGAATAAGATAATTTTCATTGATTCTCAAATTCCAAATGCTTCATAAAAAGGTAGATTTCCTTGATGACCTCCCAGGTTTCAAATAAAAAACTTTGTTGTTTTTGCACCTGTTTTTTGCACACATACTCCTCAAGAAGCTTTCCTGTAGAATTTCAGTTTTCCTGGTCTATGGTTAAGAGAGAAGCATGGCTCATACACCTGAAAATTTGTCTACTTTTTTTCCAGCTATATTTGCTAGTGTAACAAAGTAATATGCCTTCCTTAAAACCAAGTTCTCTTGGTCCATTAGAGCTACAGCTATTCCCACAGTATAGCTACACAAATATTGTTAAACACCTCAAATGCATCAACAGCTGCAATCATCTGAAATAAGATGACCTTTGCTTTCATTTGCAAATGGAAAATGCAAATGAAGAGTGAAACATGCTGAAACTAATTGACTTTGTATTTTCAGAGTTTCTAATGAAGCTTTACAGTGTTCTGTTTCTTCAGTTTGCTCAGTTGCCTCTACCAGACTACTAAGGCAGAATCACAGAATATCCTGAGTTGAAAGGGACCCACAAGGATCATCAAGCCCAACTCCTGGATTTGATTATACGTTTCTGCAGCCTCCTGTCCCACCTTCCTGCCTCCCTGACCCAATGTCACCAGTCTAGAAAGCTACACTGTTCAGATGCTCACACCTGAGCCACATCAGGCGTGAAGGGGGCTGGAACACAAGTCCTGTGAGGAGCGGCTGAGGGAACAGGGGGTGTTTATTAGTCTGGAGAAGAGAAGGCTCAGGGGAGACCTCATTGCACTCTGCAACTACCTGAAAGGAAAGGGTGGGGAGCTGGGGGTTGGCCTCTTCTCACAGGTAACTAGCGATAAGACTAGAGGGAATGGCCTCAAGTTGCACCAGAGGAGGTTTATGTTGGAAATGAGGAGACCTTTCTTCTCAGAAAGAGTGGTCAGGCATTGGGATGGGTTGCCCAGGGAGGTGGTGGAGTCACCGTCCCTGGGGGTGTTTAACGAAAGGTTGGACGTGGTGCTTAGGGACATGGTTTAGTGGGTGACATTGGTAGGAGGGAGATGGTTGGACCAGATGATCTTGGAGGTCTTTTTGATGGTCTTTTCCAACTCTAATGATTCTATGATCACAAAGTGTCCTTCACTCTCAGTAGAGGTTGAAGCACAGGCCCAAAGGACCGGGCAGCTGGGGCTTGCTCTGGATTAGCCAGACCATGATGGTTGGAGACCTTCTGTCATCAGGGATGAGTCTGCAACAGCACAGGAAGCCATAAAAGCTCCTCAGTGCTTTGCTGACTTGCAGAGAAAATACACAACCAAATGCCTTTACCATCTATTTCTGAAGCCTGCCCAGATCTAAGCAAGTCTCATGCAGAGGCTCATGCAGCCTCTGGCCTTGATGCTTCTCCCCCTCAAGGGCATGCTGTTTGCATGGAAAAAGACCTGTTCCTTCCCACAGGGTCCCTTGAGCTCACCCAGCCACCTCCTGACACTGAGGAAGCAGCCTCCTCCTCTCACTGCTGCCTGGTTCCTCCTCCCCTCCCCAGCTAAGGGTTTGAAATTTAACCCAGCAAAAAAAAGCAAGGAGGTTTCTGCTTGACTAGCGAGCAGGGTCAACCTCCAAGGGCACAACAAATGCCGGCGCAGCCACAAAGGCAGAGCAAGAAGCAGGAGGGCCCATTTCGGCAGGGTGGGAGCTGCTGGCAGAGCTCTGCCCACACCTCCAGTTCCTCCCTGTGGCCAGAATCTCAGACTCACCATTTAATGAGAACGCGTGTGTTTTTATAGAAACATCTACAGAGAGTTCCTTGGGTAATCATTCTTCCCGTATCCACATTCCTGTTAAACTATACAAACTATTCAGTCTAACTATAAAATCTGGTAAATGACAGCTGAAAAAATGTTAAATGACAGAAGATGTTAAAATGTAACAAGAGAATTCAACACCTTCCTAAGTACATGAGGTTCCACCTCTTCCTGATAATAAAGGTGCTAACCTTGGTCTTCCCTGCTGCTTTCAAATGTGATAGTAACAGGTTTTTACAAGTTGTTTTTTTTTTTCCCCTGGTATGTAATTTACTATAGTTAAAGAGTTTAGTTTAATGCAACCCATCCTGTCCTAGCAGTAAGCAGAGCTAAAAGCATGGAAATATCCTAAGGAGAGTCACTGACAGAGAGTTAAACACAAACACAGTCCTTAGAAATTTGGACTTTAAAGCTATACATTTACCACAGGATTACCAGTAGGTGGTACCCAGCCAAGCAGCTAGCACACGACATTTCTTTGTAGACTTAAACCACTTGTTACATATGACAAAAGGTCGCTTTAAAATCCTGTAGGAGCAGCAGCAGCAGCAGCCGCCGAGGCTGACACTGACCCATGGCAGTGCAAACAACACTGGGTTTCACTGCTCACTGCTTGACACTTGTCACACACTATACTGAAAGGAAAAATTAATTTGCAAAGTGTGTCCGTGCCTTACATGTTTTAACATCGTGTATGAAGAAAAGATAAATTTGTGTTTACACACCAGCAGAAAAGCAGTGACTGGCTCCTCAGTAATGCCTCGTGGTGTGCACAGGCTGTTGAGAACACCACTGCTAGAGCACTGCTTGCTGAAGGCGCATACAAACAACATCTTCCCAACCTGAAAGGCTTGAGAGGCTGCTGCTTCAACACCTTGTTGCAATCGGTGGGAGCCAAGCTGAGCGCACTGCCAGGCAGGTTCTCCTGTCCGGCTGCAGCACAAGGTCCAGCAGGGTACCTCAATCCGCTCCTGCAGCAAGCGAAGCCACGGCAGCTTGTGCTGCACAGGCACCAGAGAGGGGTCACTGTGGCCTGGTGGAAGCATAGCTTCAAGCAGGGGAGTAATCAAATATTACAGCCGTTCCTAAAGCAACTGCCCACCCAGGAGCAGAGAGAATGACTGTACTGGGACAAGGCAGAGAGAAAGTAGTAAGCATGAATGCAAGCAGCCAGTTTCCCAAGAATGAATTAGGTTCATCTCAAACCGCAGCCAAATGGAAACGAGAAGTGAACCAGCCCCACTTCCTTCACAAAGCAAGTGGCACACAACTCGATTTTCACTCATACAAAGAAAACAGTATTTCTGCACATCTGGCTCCTAGAAGGACGTAAGTTTTTGCATGCTGTTTTCCTAGCTCTTCTCTGGAAATAAGGGTTTAATATCTGCAACGATATGGTCGGTGGGTGCACAACAGTGAAGATCCCCTCCTCAAAGCTGGAGGTGAGGCAGCATGAGGCTAATATCTCAGGGGGAATAAATAAGGGAAGACAAAAACTTGGGCTGGTATCACAGGCAAGGCTGTAGGACTCAGTGCCTATCTCCATTTTAAGGGTCATAGCCAACCTTGGGCAAATAATTGTGGTTTTTTTCCCCCTCTCTTTGAGCATTTCAAAGAGATCATTGGCTGAACCCCTAAGCAGCACAGTTCTCAAACAGTGTGTGAAGTCACAGATAATTAGTCTAATAAAGGTGGTATTGTTCTTTCCCATCCACTGTATACTCCAGTTATGTTTTTAAGTCTGTCTAAAACAAATTCCTTACGTGGTGGTTGACAAGAGGCTCTAATGTGATCCCTTTCAAGTTTCACAAACCGGAATATCAGAATAGGAGCATGTCAGTGTATGTGTCTGATCGGTGCAAATCAAGTCAGCTCCTTGGAAAGCCTCTGAGTTGATCCTGCCTGACCTTCTGGCACACGTGTATGGCAGCCAATAAGTAAGAGATGAAGAATTGAGGAATATCTTCTGAATTTCATCATTGAGTTTCCTTCTGGAACCAAACAGCCAAAGACCGACTACTTCTAATACTCCTGGCTGGCAGATTATCTCAGCGGCAAGCTGAAGTAACAGACATGCCCACAGGAGAATAAAACAGTAGACTTCCAGGAGCCACAGACAATCATGAAATGAAGAATTAGTCTCAAAAGGGAAGGGGTGAAAAAAAAATTAAGAAGCAAGCAAGGAGTCACCTCATGAATCTTAGGGGAATCAGATGGGATGAGAAAATTGAGGATGAATTTCCCTGAATATCTATCTACAAAGTAATGGTGGAGAGTAATTTGTAAGAATGATTATGAAATGACAGCATTCTGCTTCTAGAGAAAGAAGTCTGAAAGCATCAGAGTGCAGCTAACAGACCTTAGAAGTCAAGCAAATTCAGGGAACTGGTGGAAAGAGTTTTACAAAAATATATAACCTGAAGAAAAAAAAGTGCAAGATAAATATTAGGTGATTCAGGCTATATTAAAAAAAATCAATGGCAAATATCATCAGAAGAAAGGTAGGAAATAATACAAGGTTACTATGGCTGCATCAAAATTTCCTCAGTGATCCAAGAAAAAGATGCAGCAAAAAAAAATTCAAACACAGGCAGGTGCCTACTGATATTAAGGAACACAAGCACATAGTGACCAAAGCAGAAAGGCAGAAGTGCAAAACAAGTTTCAGTTACCAAAGATGTTATTATGGCAGCAAGAACAAACCTCACATTGAAGAACTGGAGTTCTACTATTAAATGTGAGAAAAAGTGCAAAGAAAAGAGGATGTAGGGAAGTCTGTACTCTCAGTGACTGCTTTTTTCTACCTCTACAAAGTAACAAAAGAAAATAAAACAACGCTACTTAAATACAACAGAAATACACTCAGTAAGACGAAACAACAGGCTAAAGAACACCTTAGGCAAGACAGGGGAGAGGACTGAATGATGCTCCCTCACCAGTGCTAAGAAAGGAACCAAAACATTTTCTGAACTTGGAAGAGCTGAAGGAAGTCCCTACCCAAAGAAAGCATGCCCTCAGCATGCCATCACAGCCTCCACAAAGAGGGGCATCCCATGGCTGTTCTGACTGCCTGAACAACCTGGTGCCCAGGGTGTAGCAGCTGCGAGGCGTCCTCTTGGTGCTACACCTCCTTCGGTGGCTGGGCATTGGGGCAGGCTGCAAACCATCCGCCGGTACCAGGAGGCGTCAATTTGGGCACCAGCAGGGAGCCAGCAGAGCTACAGCTCTGCAAAAGCTGGAGCCTGTGTCTCTGAGCACCGATGGATGTATGCTGTTAGTTTCACCTCTCTAAACTTTGGGGCCCAGTAAGATGCCAACCGGACATCAACCATAAAGCTCCCCTTCCAAAACGAACAGCTGCCATGCTGATCCCTGGGAAGAGCAATCACCCCTTGGCTTTGAGTCTGCTCTTCAAGTGGAGCAAGAAGTCCTGAACTGGAGACAGAGGTGGAAGAACTTCTCTAAAAGAGAAAAACAAAACAACAGCTAAGCAGAAGTGCACGTACAGAAACTCTCAGCACAGAAACATCGATCCTGCAAAACCTCACGTGCAGCACCACTCCTTGAGTCGCTGCCATCCCCAACTGCGGGTCAATTACACACAGTTTGGTACTGCCAGCCCTGTCACACCTGTCTGCTCAATTCTCACACATCTGGCTAACCTGCTAGAAGGCTTTCACCACTTGCCTGCAATTCCTCCTCTGGACTGATAGAGACATGCTGAGTAGACAGCTGGAGGTACTCTCTTGCTGCTCCCCAAACTGGACGGTGGCCGTGAAGGATTAACTAAGACCTCCCAGCTTACCCAACATCTCCACGTGGCTACCACTCCAGATAAGCTCAAGCACCCAGCTGCAGGCTACAGCTCATGCGTGACAGGTTTCCTGAGCTTCAAGTCCTCTCTCAAACTGCTGGGGGAAAAGTACTACCCAAACGTGTATTTTAAAGCTGTACAGATAATCTGCTTGGACTCCGAAGTGGAACTTAGCAGAAATATTCTCTTTAGAAATGCAAGTCATTAAAAAAGTACAAGTTTCAATATCCTCCCAGAAATTTTTACAGGGAGAACACTTCTCAGACAGAAAGACTTTCATCAACAGAAGGAAGATGTTTGAAAATTTGGCTTACAGACAGTTGCTGCACAGAAAACCAAAACAACAAAAGAAAGAAACCAACAACTAAAACAAAAAACAGCAATAATAAAATCCTACAGTTGTGAAGTTATACTAACAAAGTCTGACTAGCAATCTAGACGATTTTAATGCCAACTCTTCAAATTGCCGCTACTTGCTAGTCTTCAGAGGAAGAAACTAGATGCTAGACAGCAGGGGTGAAAGTATTTGATTCCAAGCTCATGGCTGATGTTTGGGGGGAAGAAAAGATACAGAACTGTATTTTTCCATAAAACACGAGAAAATAAGCAAACTACTTCTCAGACAATCTCTGGCTGACCACTTCTTGTTTCTAAATTAAAATGTAAATGTCACTGGCAAAAAGACCGAAGTTCTGCATGCATGCGATAAAATTCAGACTATTTTGCTCTCACCAACTGTATTTCTGTACAATATATAGTCAATTCCGAAAAAAAGTGTCTTATATTTGACCTTTTTGCATGCCCAAGGCCACAAATTACATTTTCTCCATTATTAGGGATTACCAGAACTACTGGAATCACAGTTGCCTTTTGATGGCATAAACCAATCCAGCCTTCATTGACATTTTATCAGTAGGAAAGTCAGGAAAGATGAAATGTAGCTGATGTCATACTGCCAAGATGCAATGCCACAGCATGTACCCAAAGCAGGAGAGTAGTGAACAGTCAATGAGACTTCAACAGGCCATGGATAGAGTTGGCACCGGTTCCAGAAGAGGAAAAAGAAAAGAGGGGAAAATAATAAAGGGAAGGAAAAACAATGAAAACATATGGGTTCTTGGCAGTAAAACAATTTAAGTTTCCAGAAGTAAGCATTAAGGCCCATGCTTCAATTGGCTGATGCACCCCAATGCTGCACTGCTGTATTAATACTGCTGTATGAGCCCACACCTGACCCCAGGTGTGGGAGCACATCTGAAGTCACAAATGCTCTTGGGGAGTACCATCAGTGGAATCTGAAGCAAGACAGAGGAGAGTATTAAGACAGTTATCTTGTGACCAAAAGGAATAAAGAGTGGAAGAGTGAAGATGCCTTAGTGGACTCAAAGGCTTACAATTAAGATACGCTGGTGAGCTCTTTGCAAGAACTTTGGGCATGCAGGTAGTTTTGCTAAGACAAGTTTCAGAACCCATTTACCAAAATATGATCAGTGATATGGCATTTTACCTAAACATCCTCTGTAAAAACAGGGCAAAAGAACTTTAACATTCAAAATGCACTCAAAAATGTTTTATTACATATAAATCCCACCTTGCCTATTGCTCAAGTTCATACAACTGTCTGAGGAGTATATCTAATTTCTTCTCGGTGACATTTTAAAGAATTTTGATCAAACTACTTGTGAACACAGTAAAGTTGATTTAAAAGAATTATGCAACTTCCACGTTTTTAATTTCTCAGTTGAATATGGATATTAATAATCAGCAAATATTTGTGTTTAAGAGACTGTTTACACACTATTTGAAATAGACTCAAGTTATTTACATGGTGTTAAATAGATCTGATCTCAAGCCACAGAGCTACACATATACACATTGCAATGGTTATGCTGCTATTCCATGCTTCATTTAATATCATCACCATCCTTTCTTCATTTTCTCTGTTGTTACCAGGAAAAAAGAAATTAATCTTGATTTACTCTGGAAGTTCTTAAGAGCAGATTCCAAAGTAAGCAGTAGTCTGTTCAACATATGATAGCTATGGATAGAGTATAAGAACTCTGCCTTACTCAATTTTGTCCTAAATAAGACCTGTATCTGCAGAGGCAGAGGAAAAGAGAGACATTTTTATGACTGTGTCTTCTCCAGTCTTCATTTTCTCTATGAAGTTTTGATGAAATGCTAGTCCTACCAGAAACAAACAGAAAGGGGAGAGGGTGTGTGCACACGCACGCAAAGGTATTAAGATTCCTCCAGAGATATCATGCAAGCTGCTTCAAGTACCAGCTGGTGAAAAAAAAAAAATGTCTTACTCTTTCTATGAAACTACATATTCCTCTTTACTAGTTTAAATAAGTCAGGCAATGCTTCCCTGTTTCATATATGGAATTATCCAGAAAGGCTGAATTCAGATTTTTTCAGACACAACCCCTTTAATTTAACAATGCATCATGATGAAATTATTACAAAATTGTATTTTGTTATATAAAAATTTTAAATGATAAATTCAGGTTATGCATCAAACTATAAACTCCTTCACAACGTATATGCTTTTCCTAAATTAAAGTTAATTCATGTTTCTAAATGACTGCAAGAACTATGTGAAAAAAATGATATTAAACTTGTAATCAATAACATTAAAATAACACTTGTGATTCACTAGTAAACTCTCCTGTTTCTAAACTAAATGGTCTTTCAAAACTAATTGGGAGTCAAAAAGTGTTTGTCCTCACTAAAAACAGTTTACCCCAGTGGACTTGAAAATCACCATATTTTTGTGGTAGAATGACAGTCACATCATGGCTTCAAAACAGGCCGTTTATAAAATTTTTTATTGGTAAGATGAGATGTTACTACAAGTCACATCAGAGGGAAGGAATCAGCTTCTGCACAAAGTGAACTTTTACCTGACATAGAAAAGTCCATCTTATTCTCAGTTGGTTATTCTGAGTCATAAAAAAAAAGATCACAAATAATAGAGTTTGAACACAGTTGACTGACACAGATATTTACACTCTGAAAATTTATGCCAAGTTTATCTCTGGAGTGAGCACATTGTATGCCATTGATTTCCTTCCAGTAGTACAAAACACACTTGGGCAAAACAGGGCTGGGGTGGGGAGGAAGGTGCTGCACTGTGACGGGAACCTGTAGCAGCTGAAGAACCTCCATCACTGAAGGTTTTCTTTTCAAGAATCAGCTAGACAAAGCCACAGCTGACCTCATCTGCTGCTCATGATGGACCCACTTCATGAAAACCTTTTGGACCAGATGGCCTCCAGAGTCCCCCTCTAACCAACTTTGTTATACTTCACTTACTAACAGTTTCCGAAGAACGCATTTGTACCATCTTCCCTCTTCAGCTTCAGTGCATACAGCTTATTCAGCATCCTGCTCCTCCCACACCCAAAACCAATCACATTCAGATTTGAGTGCTGCACTTCACATATCCCTTCCATTGGGCATGAAGTACTGAAGTACAGCCTAAAAGTAAAGGTCTCTTTGTGGTCAGAGATTTCCTTTTGCAAGAGGATACCATAGTCCATCTGTCACAACTCCCAGTGTGACAGTTGCCTGCTTCTGGTTGTGGCATCAGAACTTCATTTTCACATAACTGCCAAACAATAAAATTATTACTAACAGGAGAGAAAAAGTGCGTAAAGTTTCTCTATAGACCTATTCCAACAATAAGAGAAGGGAGGTCAACTTAACAGAGAAGACAACAGTGGGATTCCATCAGAAAAGAGTCTCAAATCTTTTCACTCAACAGCTGGCACTTCCTCAAAACACACCAGAAATGGGTTTCTGAAAAAGCTAAGTGCTGAAAATCCTTCAGATCTTTCTCAGGGTTAGATGAGACAGACCAGACAAAAACAGAGAAGATGGACTCTGCCTGAAATGAACGAAAGCAGTTGCCATCAAAGAAAAAAAGATGGGGCGGCCTCACAAAGAGCCACCTCTCCAATGACCAGGACAAAAAGATTCACGATCTGTCATATTCATTTAGTGTGATGTGAAACGCATCTCCAAAAGTTCCTCTCCTCAAAGGGGAAAAATCAAAAACAGATCTCACAAAACAGAGCACACATATACACAAATTTGTTGCATTAAAACCAAGAATAAACAAAACAACTGCCTGTTTAAACATAAAAATTAATTTGTTAGGAATACCTTTTTTTTTTTTAACTCTAAATCAGATTTTAGTAAATCCTGAACTCAATTTATAATACACTTTTATTATCTAAATCACTGATGCTCAAAACTTGATCCTATGTGTATTTAGAAAACATAACAATTAGTTCTTAAAAATTTCCTTTTATTAATATGTTACAAAAAGACAGCTTGTCAGCACAGCACCGGGCCTTCATAGCCCTGTATTTCACTGTCACCTTGAAAACCGTATGCTGCTTCATTCCCTTCTCGTTAGGCTTTCAGTGGAGGGCTGCATCCAAGGCATGGGATGATATTAAACATTAAATGTAAAGTATTTATATACCTGGGTTATGTACTACAAGGGTCATTTCTTATGGACTTCCGTGTAGCAGTTAGACGCTGTCTCCCAACACCTTCTACTGGAGTGCTTACTGCCATATACACTACACTCGATTCATGCCTGTAACCTATTTAATAACGTAGATTAATTATTTGCCCTCTATAAACAATTTATAAATGTACCCTTACTATTAAGTGTGACTGGTATGGCTTTACTGGGACCTTTCGTTCCACAACCAAACATTCTGCAGTATTTTAACTGTTGCATTAAGAAGTAAACCCTACTTCGAATGAACTTAAATGGAAATGCACATTTTGAGATATAAAAGCCCAACAAAATAGCATAGCTTTTTATTTACCTCAAAATTCAGTAATATGCAATGGATTTTCCAAAAGTGTATGCGAGGTGGTTAAGTTTTCACTGTAGCTGAACCAGACTCCCAGTGAGGTACAATAAAATGTTACTCCTCTGTCAGACAACTGTTAGATAAACGCAGTTTTTCACTTTGGAGATTTAACTACCCAATTTTGCAAGCAAACAAGGTGCCACCGAGGCATGCTGCCACCACTGATGGGCTGAGGGTGGATTTTGATACAGACTTCCCAGCAGTGGCTAGTCCACATGCCGAGTCCCTCACAAACTCCCAGCCGCACATGCCGTTCCAGGCACACTGCGAATGTGTCAGGTCATGGCCCTGTATGCTATTGATGAAGCTCACACACATCTTCATCACCTCCACATTGAGCTGTGAGCAGCTCCTGGGGCCCTCGCCACCCCTCAGGGCAAGCGGTTGCCATGGTAGCCAGGCAGCCACCATTTTCTGTGCCGAAGGAGCCCACGCATTCCTCCTCATGTGAGGGCCGCGGTCTCAAAGTACGCCAGTGAATGCAGCCATTCCGACCAAGCCCACCCAACATCTCCTTCTTGATCAAGAAGGGATGAAAATTTTAGAAAAATACGTGTATTTCATTAATCCCTCATTTTGAGGAGAAAAAATGTAGACGTTGGAAATGGTAGTATATGTTAACCGAGCACCAACAATCACTTTTTTGGAGTAGTTGACACTCTATATGTTCCCAGCATCAAAATCAGTTACTTGTTTACAATGTGCAAGGCACTCTGCCCTAACTCCTGGCACAGCACTGGCCTACCTTCACTATAAATGTTTTTCTTCTCAGGTAGGAACTGCATGGAATTAAAGGAAATAATTACAATGTAGCAAAAATGTAAAGAAAAGTACCTTAATGGCAAGACACAAGAAACAACACTTCTGAAAGTTTTCCAGTCTGTTGTCCACACTCCTCCTTCCCTGGGATGTTTCTCCAGCTCAGTGAGTGAGTAATCAACCACAGCTTTGCAACAGTGCCTAAACTTGAGGCTTTTTTTTTTTTTGATTAAACTCAGAATCTTCTTTTAAAAAAATCCTTTTAGAGTCCTACTAGGACATTCAATGCGATGTAACCTACTGGTAAGTGAGCCAGTGAACACTGAACTGGGGTATCACTGGTGCTGCACCTATCACTGGTGGGAATGCTTGCAGTGGAAAGCCAAATCAGAGCAGCCTCTCGTATCTCTGCAGCCTTAAAGAAATGCAGAATGCTGGAACCATGACTGCCTAACTCCGAAAGAACGGCCCATCAATAACAAACAGTGAATAAGACCAAATGCCAAAAAAAGAAAAAGAAAAAATGCCACCCAGCTATCAGAAAGAGCACAGCATGGCCTCTTAACTCCTTCTTCCCAGCAGTCTGGATTCATTCATGAAAAAGACATGGCACCAGGGGAAAAAAAAAAAAGGCCCACAGCATAAAATTAATTCATGGAGCTCAAAATTACTCATCTATTTTAAGTCAATTAGATACTATAAATCACAGCCAAGTCTGCTTTTTGTGCATGTGAAAAATGCCTGTCTTAAATACTAAAATGTCCTTTTCAAATCTAAATTATGCCTTCTACGCCATCTCACTTAACACAAAAGCAGGAATAGTGGGGAAAAAAAAAGAGTTCTTCTGCATATGAAGTTCACAAGTTGACAAAGGAACAACTACATAATCTGAATAAAGAAAAGAACTCTGAATTTCATAAACAAAGAGAGACCACCAGACTTAAGCTTTTTAAAAAACCACTGCTTTGTAAGCTATCTGAGGAAAAACAAAAAGAATACAACTATAACAGGCAATACACATGCACCTTCAGGTAAAAGAAAACAAAATGTAGAAGGTGGAATACAGACACTGAGAAATAACCAGAGTGCACACAACTTTACATGGTATTTCAGGTCTTTAGGCCAGAGAGACTGAGATTGATATGGATGGAGGTACTAGATGAGAGTTCACAGACTGCAGCAGCAGAGAAGAATACGACACAAATGTTGTGAGTGCTGGGGTGCAAATCACAACTCAAGCCACAAGCAGAAGGCTGCAGAATTTTAGGAGCTTGATTTGGCTTTGCAGTTCTCCAGCCATTTCCACTGACCACACAGTTCATCACGTTGCAGAGCAGATTTGGTGCATGTGAACTAGATTCTGCTTGGAGGAAACTAAACTGGAAGCTCTACTCTCAGCAATGTAAAATGCATTTCCACCCTGAGTGGAACATCGGGGTTTGAACTGCACATAGCTTAAACCCTACACATGCTGAAGAAGGTCTAGTTCAAAGGACCAGACAAAAACCTTGCCCGAAGTAAAAATTCCAAACCTCATGCAACATGAACACGAGATCTTCAACATCCACTTGTGACATCTTCTGGTGTGCTTCTACCAAGGCAAACGGTAAGCTAGTTCAGTAGACATGCTATGCAGAGCACGCAGGTATACTCACAGCCTATCTTATCTGTATGTGTGGTGTTATCTTTCTGTTGCTTGGTCAACAAGACAATTCTTTGTGGAATCTGGAGTTGCTAGAAAGGCCTGCCAGTGCCCTTCAAGGGTGATGAATACAAATTTCCAGCGCTAGTTTATGCAACTATCCAGTCCTTTGAAGATCGTTCCCTGGGGATACACAACATTGAGTAGTTCTGAAGATGTCCTTAAACTGTAAAATGACAATCACACGTGGGGAAAAGGATGCATGTATTGGAATAACTGAACAAGCAAACTTGAGATAAAGATCTGTCAAGTCCAGCATGAAACTCAGGGAACCCAAGCAGGATCAGTGTGGTTAAAGGCTGCTCACTGTTTTATAATACATTCTCTTTGCAGTGCCTCTGACCTAAATAAGAATGTCCTTGCTTTTTAGAAGATGGTTACTCAATGGTTCCTTTCTGCACTCTGTCTCAAAGAGAACTTGAGCCTTGCTGTGATAATCACAGTAAAATGTAAAGGGGATGTAACCTAAATCCCAGGAACTCAGCTGTCTTCCAACCCAAAGAAAATGCCAGAGGCCCAAGACCAAAAATGAAATGCCCTTGAAATAAGCGCAAGGCACAACAAAAGGTATCTAAGCCTATAATTGCATCAATCAAGAATTTGCAACAGATGGAGAGATGCAGTTGGAAACACATTAATCTCTACTGTGCTCTCTATTAGGCTATGCAATCTCTCTTCATCACTAGAAATGTAGAGGAGAAAAAAAAGAGTTGTTGGAGATGTGTAAGCCTTGCTAAGATGAAAGTGAAAGAAGTCTGTGTTCCCATGAAGCCTATCTTTATAAAACATTTCTAATTAGAATCCTACAATTTCCCTAACTTTCCCTGCAGATGCAACAGCCACAGAACAGAAAGATAATCCTTAATAGGAGATATTTTTCCCAAAGCAGCTTGTTATCAGCATCAGCCATTAGAACTGGATTTAAGCCCCATGGGAGTACTGGGACTTGATGGTGAGCAAAGTCTGATCAGGCCCTTCACTTTCTACTTCTGAGCATTTACCTTCTGCAAGGCCTTTTACCAACACCTCCTTAGAACCACACTGTTTTAAGCAACCAGCTGTTACGGCCAACAAAAACTCTTCACAAAGCCTGTACCACACAACCCCCATCTCCAGGTAGAGATAGTGAAGACCCTGCTAGAGCACGAGATGATTCTAGCTCACACAGTTCTTGTACTGTGTGCTGAAGGACGGGCATAATTTCCCTCTCAAAGGGAACAAGAGGAACTCACAGGCCGGCTCCCATCACATCCCAGTTCTGTGCCCACCACCAAACCCAGGGGCAAGCTTCCCACCATCGCCATGTTCAGGCATGCTTACAAAACAGGGCTGCCTAAGGCCAGTCCCTGTTTTTGCAGAAAGGGGAATTCTGTGGCATGCACTCACAGGTGGCACTCTCAAGACTTGCCAGTATCTTTGCTGTATTGCCTCTCGCCTTTTCGCTATTTACGCAGTCCCATGCTGAGTCCTACAAAAGCCACAGGACCTGCCCATAGACCTTTCTCCTGCTAGTGCTGTGGTGTTTGTACTCCTGGCAGCCCCAGGGCTTACCCTTAAGCCTCTTGTTTGCTTGTGCCACGTTATAGCTTTTAGACAAGCTGGGAGTTTTCTTACGACTATTTGAGAACGCTGTTGTGGTCAGCATTCATGCCGCATGCATCTTCAGCAAACCAAAGTGTATATTTCATTCACTGGATTTTCAGTGTAACACTTAAAAATTGTATGCAAAAAACACCATCACTTGCAGCTCTTTGTTTCATTAGGAGCACCAATTACTAAAATAGAGACAAGTACTGAGAAATCAATTTTCTGTTTTAGTAATCTTACCTATTGACTTAAAAAAGACATTGCTTGATCATAAAAACCTCGTATCAAACCTGAGAGTCAGGTAACATTTGCTTCTCTTTTGCGAGTTTGACCATGCCTGTACACTGACAGTTTCAATAATCCACTGAAATATTAGAGCATTTTCAAATTTTCTGGAATCAAAATACAAGAGGTTACAGTGATTTGCTTTCATATTACTCCTCAGACAACATTACTGAAATAGCTGTAAGGAAAGCAAAGGTAAAGGTTGTCTAGAGGCTGAAATTTCTCATGATTTATCTCAGGTTAGCATGACCTTTCCCACTGTTTTGAAACTTGTCTTTTTTTTTTTTTTTAAACACAGTGAAGCAATAGAAGAATATGTTACCACTTCTAATTTCAAGATATGCAAGTCAAACCCCCAAAAATGTGGAGAGTATTTACATAATTACTGTTTCAGAAAGTTACCAATCTCCCTCTAAGATTTGATACATCAGCATTGTTCAAGTTTCACGGCTTTGTTTAGTACATGATGCATCAAATGCCTAGATGACCTATAACTTTTGTGTGGATTTGAACACAATATGAATGACACCGTGCTGAAATGGCAACAACATCCTCAAATGAAGCTAATACAAAAAGACTCCCTGCCCTTGAACTCTGTAATTAGTTTTCATGATTTCAATCTCGAATTCAGGCATTCAGTACACCACCCTACACTGAGTAACAGGTTCCCTTAATGCTCCTATTCCAAGTATTTGTGTTATTTCTAAAAACAACTTTTCAAAGCCAACTGGCAGCTCTTTAGGCTATTGCTTTTCTCTTTCACAAGCATTCTCTCACATTTGCAGATAAGAAAGGAAGATTATCCCTCCTAAAGTGCTTTTTACATTTCATTCAAGGTGAACAATGCAAAGAAACTCTCCTGTGTGTAGGTGCTAACTTTACAACAGCAGGACTGAATTTCAAGCCCTGTAAACTGAAACTGGGGATTAAGAGGAGACACTTGGTAACAATGCTCACCCCCCACTCTAATTCTCCGGAGCTCGGTTCAGTTCTACCTGCCTGATTCCTGAATGGACGCTTATCTCCCATTTATTCAACATGGGCTAATGGGTTACAATAATGTTTGTATGTTTCTGTGCATTTCATATGAACACACAAAGATATGTGCGTGCACACACGCACAAAAAATCTCTGCTGCTTTTCCTAGTGGCCAAGTTGCTATAGTGCTCTGCTGTGCAGGAAAGCACAGCTTCATTCCTGCTCTAGTTATTTCACTCCCCAGGGCTTCCATGAATACAACAAATGAAATCACACGGACCGTGATCTTGTCAGATCTCATAAGCAATGCAAGATTTGGCCTGATCATTACTGGAATAGCAGATTTCAAATATACGCTCGAAGCAAGTACATGCAACTTACATCCTTTCTGTACACTGAGTTGAAGTTGCTCATTGCAGCCTCTCTCTAAGATCTTCCTTTGCTCCAAATACCTTACTGAATCGCTTCTCTCGTTGAAGAAGGCCCAATAGAAAGAACATTTGTACAAATGGCAAAAATAAGGAGCCAGCAACTGAGTTTATTTAGGGTCACTGCAACTCACAAGGCAATTGAAAACAAATCACACAGGAAGCTCAGTCAGCAAAACAATTAAAACAATTTATTAGGATTGGATATGCAAAGAAAAAATTCAAGGACCTGTCAACCAAGATGCCAACAGTGTAATCTTATTAACCTGTTGCAAAACAATTAAAAGTAACGAAAAGTAACAATTGATTGTTCTCACTGTAAGCGTTAAGAAGCTCAATATTGGTATTTAGTTAATCTGGCAGTCCAAGTGAGAAGTCCCAGCACAGAACAGACAACATACTTAAAAGATTGCAGTGTGCTTAACTCTACAGCTTCTGAGCAGTATCAGTCACCTCAGTGCACACAGACTGGCAATACAAAACAACAACAGCTTACCTAAAATTACTTTTTGAAAGCAGAATAGAGACTCTCTCTACAAAAAGGCAAAAAAGCAGTTGATATCTACCAGTAAAACATGGAAACACTGTCTTTAAAAGGCCTCATGGCTTACAGCAGTAGAATGGCAAGTTTCCAAGAAGGTTACAATTATCAACAAAAATTCTCCCTGGTGCTTATGAAGTACACACACAAACATTTTTTCTAAGTGCTTTGAGAAAACTGGGGCACATGTATTAAAATTGGATCCTCGAAGCTAAATGAACACTTATGTCTATGTAGGGATGAGTGACTACCCAACCTCAGGAAAGAGCTGGGAAGTTAGGATTAAACAAATTAGGAAAAAAAAAAAAAAAAAGAACAAAACAAAGTCAAAAACAAAACAGAATAAAAACACACTACTACTATAGATTTCAAATTCAGATTTGCAAATGACTACTGGAAGGTTCAAGCTCCCGAAAGGAGTAAGTTGGGTGATGAAGAGCTGCTGTAACGGGTTGTGTGGAGCTGCTGTAGACTTGCCAATACATACTTGTATCCAGCTGGTCCCAATTAATAGGATATATCCTGGTGGTTGTTGGCAGCCTCCAGGCAGCTCTAACTTATGCCACAGTGCAGACTGGCAACCAGAGGACTGAAGACAAAGATTCTGCATAGATGGCACAAAGTCACCTCCTCACTCTGCAGAACTGCATCAGACAGCGACGTGGATGCAAGCAGAGCAATATAAAATCTCTAAGTTGTTTTATTTATATATGGTAGTATAATGGGAGAAGGTAGAATGGACAATTTATATCCAAAAGCAAACACTGCTTAATCCTCTTTTTAAACTGAGCATAATTTCTGCCACCTGCCCCTCCAACCCCCTGCAGTCTTACAGAGACACCTCATGAACACTTACTGGAATCGCTACATTTCACTGCGACAAATATACACTTAACCAGTAAGTTTAATAATATATTCTCAAAGAAACCTGGAGGACTCAATTGCCGAAAGACATTTGTCCAGTGATCTAAACAGAATTACTATTCAAATACATTGTTCTTTGTGATGCACAAAACCAGCCCTACCAAAGCAACAAGATAGCTTTTCATCTCTAACCTGAAACTTTGTTATGACAAGAGAAAAGTCTTGATGATGGTAACATTGGTAATGTTACAGTAAACAGACTAAAGCACTCATTAAATGCATAAGGTCAGTATTAAGTATTTTTAGTATTTTCTTTCAAAGTAATGTTCATACAAATTTCATGGAAGGGTAAGTTTATTCAGAAACTTGGAAATGCTGCACATACAAGATGTGCCAGCAGGTTCAATATTTGGAATATTAAAGAAGTAGATCAGACTGTAAGACAGGCAATCAATAAAACTGTAAGCTGAGTAGTAAGACAGAGGATTCTGCTGCTCAAAAGAGCCTTAGAAAAAAACAGGAACAAAGAGAACATTAAAGAATTTATATTTCATAACGTGGGTTCCCATTCTATGATTCTCTGCTCTTTTTAGTTTATTTACTTCTGGGTGTTTTTAAGCTGAATGATTATATACATTTTTAATACTAAACATAACCTCTTAAAACGAAGAGTAACATTCATTGAGAGCATAGCTACAGCAACATCAGTCTCAGAATGGAGTAACGAGGCTAATTCAAATAGTTTAGACTGGGACTCAAACTTCCCCCAAAATTTTGAAGTGTTCAGATTCCTGAGAGTAAATACAGTCAATTTGGCAGCATGCTCATGAATATATTAACCAACACGAGCCATTTTCTCCCCCCCAGTTAATATATATCAGGGAGAAAACATGTAAAGAAGCTCAACTAGCTAAATATCCCAGGCTAAAAATATCAAGAACTCTCTCAGCTGGAAGTTGTTAGCTGATAAAAATAAGGAACCAGGACAGCAGAAATTCTTTCCCTTCCCTGCAGAAAATGAGCTACGTTTGGGAGGAAAGTATTCAAAACATAATAAAAGAGGTGACTCACCCCTATCAACGTGCCATGCACACTGGTGTGCGGGGTGGGGCGGGGGAACGGGGATGCAAACCCAACCAACCCAACCAGGGCATCCTGATGGGAGGAGAAAGACAGCTGCCCGCTGCCCACACCACCCGAACGCACGGCTCCAGCCCATGGCATAGACCTGCAGCGGTTTCTACAACAGCTTTGCAATACCTCCTGCATGGTGTGATGCTCCTGCCCTGCGGTATGTGGAAGGTGAATGGCAAAGCTGGGCAATTCACAGCTCCTGGAGACAGCTGCCAGGAGAACCTTTCTGCTCTGGTGGATGCTCCTCGAGCACGTGGCGAGCCGGGGGCATTTCCTTCCACCGGTCCTAATCCAAAATCAACCTCTACCCAACATGATTTCCAGGCCTGGATTAAGTCCTTTACTTCTTACATGTTTACTAAACTTAAGGTGATGTTCTCAAATGAGCAAATCCACAATTAGATCAGCAGGTACACAGCAGGCATCGTTTTCAGTTTGCTTCATTTTCTGTGAGCAAGCAGGGTATTGAAAAACAAGGAATCCACCTATATTTAACAGCTTTCTACACTCAGAAGAATAAGGAAGGCCAGCAGAGTGGACTCACATCAACCACAAGATAAACACAGCAGCCATGATGGTTTAGGACAATTAAACCAGAACACCATCTAAGATTCAAGGTTATTGCATTACTTCATTCTGGATGGAAAATCCTTAAAAAAATGGAGAAAATGCATAAAGAGAAACTACCTGCATAAAGCATACCACAGGCTGTCTTAACATTTTGCTATCATAATAGAAACTTGTGTATCATATTTGGGTCATGCCACATTAGAGAAACTGGAATGGATTTGGTTTTTTTGGGACCATCTCACGCATCTTCTTCCATGCAGCATCCCACAGAAGTGCAGGACACTTCTGTACACTTACATCTTCACACATCTGAACCACTGGACAGTTCGGAAAAGAAACCAAACACCAGTATAAACCTTCTCACCGGTAGCAGATACTGCAGCTGAACATTACTTACGCAAACGCCCAAAAAATAGCTGAAACTTACTTAATTTTACAAGCTGTGCAATGTTAAAAAAGAGAGAGAAAGATAGTTATGCCACTAGAAAATACTCATATTCCAACCACTTCAGGTAGTGACATTCCTGGACTTTAAATAACAAATACAGAATATTAAGAGGTAGATCATCTGTGGGTTGGAAAATTACAGTTTATGGAACCTGAACCTTTGACGTTAAAGATAAAAAAACAACAGACTACTATGCAACGACACTTCAACATCTATATGAACAGAATGCCACAGCGTAACTTAAGGGCTGATTCACGTCACCAAATGTTCCTATCTTTTCTACCACTATATAGACCCAATTTCAGTCTCCTACTTAATGGATAGAAAAGCAAGCAGGACAAGTGCTCAAAAGTTCCCCAAGCTGAAGAGCAGATGGAATGAAGAACAAATGGGCAGCCTGGCCCTGGGAGCACCCAAGGAGCCAAGCAGATCACACACCTCAAGGCAGACCCCACTACACTTCCATCTTACAGCTGCAGGACTACAGAGCACAGATACTTCAGGTGGTTTTTATATTACCCCAAAACATGGAACATCTGGCCTGTCCTCTTCAAATGCTCCTGATTAACCCAAGTAGCTGCCGGTTCCTTAACAGCAGAGGTTTCATCTTGTTCTCATAACCCAATTCTCTGCATTAACCTCCCCTCTCCCAAAGCCTGAGCTCTCTACTTACATGACAAAGCTACTGTGCACATTATACTTTATAAAAGCCTTACACAAACAACTGTTTGAGGCTTGATGTTTTAAGGATGCTGCAAGGCCAAGCAGGTAAGTAGTACCATTCTCCAGACCAAGTCCACAGAGCTGGGGAAAAAAAAATAAAGAAGAAGAAAAAAAAAAAAAAAAAAAAAAAGAGAAATCTTTGGGGCACAAAAGCTTCTTCAGGTCACTTGGACTGCCAAAAGGGAAGAAAAAAGTCTACCTTTTTGGATAAGCTTGTGTCAATTGCCAGCAGCTATCCAGCGTAACACACTAAGAGAGGCTTTTTGGAGGAATCAGAAGAAGCTTGTTTTACCCGATAAACATCAGGGGACCTGTATGTTCCTAGGCAGAAAAAATTACATACACAAACATCTTTTGTTATTTTCAGTCACTTTCTTTCAAATTGCTTTAGCTCTGAACACACGCTTTAACAAGTTTGGTTGTTGGCTACTCCAGTCATTGCTCCTAGAGAGAACTAAATCACAGGAGATGAATATAAAGGCAGCCTTGGTGAGGTAATTGCAGGTTTTACACAGCAGACCGTAGCCAGGCCGTAGGTAGGAATAGTAGATTTCATGGTTCCATACCAAGAGACATGACAAGAGAACAAGGGTGCAACTGAATGAGCTAGGACGTGGCTCAAGAGTGCAGTTTGCAGAGCCTATGAGCCCTGCCAATGTCTCTTGTAATTCCATTCTGTATTTGAATCAGAACATGTTTGCTTTTATTTTTTAATTACATCAACCTGTTTCTGTGATTGCATGCATGCACATTACGTGCAGTTGCCTGTTCTGAGGACAAAGAAGGTATGAACCTTGTCCTCCAAGTCTGAGCATATCCACACACTTACATGTATGCACGCACACGCCCACTGAAATGGAAAATTAGTACACCCAACTTCCAACTGTGGGAATGCAACAGTAATCCTTCTCCATTTACGTTAATTCTTTAAATACACTGTTGTACTGGAAAAAGGGAAATTCCAGGACTGTCACGGCCATGCTAAGAAGGAACGGTCACAGAACTCACTACAAGTTCAGCTGAAGCCAATTAAGGAACCACAAAGGCAAAATAAATATGACAACATTTCCATTTTGATGCTATAGAATACATGGGAACTACTTTGCCAAATTCTATCATTGGTGTCTCCAACTTAGCTTCTTGATGACATTTCCAGCACTTTTGGAAAACTTCAAAATAAGGTGTTAGAAAACGTGAAACGCACATGACACTGTTACAGGTTAGGTTTGCCTTCACTTTCCTTGTTCTTCCACTTGTATCCTGAATTAGTGAGAATTTCAATTGCTTCTGCTGAACAGATGGGTTCACCTAAATATGTAACAAAACTCTTTTCAGAATCAAAATTCTTCTCCACAACAACGAGCTATACCAGAGAGCCCCCTCTTTAATTACACACTATGTATTGAATCCATACAGTGTGTAAAAGAGAAATTAAACAGAAACTAATACCAAAACACTTTCATAAGTTTTCAGTGTTTCCTCTCAGCTGCATGTTTCATCCCCACTCTTGCATTCAGAGAAAGTTCATTTTGCCCTACGTTCTCTTTTGCTTTGCCCACACGACCTTCTATTCACGACGGGAACGTGTCCAGGCCACAATGGTGCATCCATCACAGTCAAAAAGTAACACAACAGAACTCACACTGCGAGATGAGAACATGAGTGCAATTTCCATGCGTGCATAAAGAATCCCAGTTTCCTTCAGGACCTGTGGCTATACCAGAGGACACCCGGTTACTGGAACTGAGTATCTAAAGTGCTTTGGAAGTGAAAATGAAGGCTCCTAGAGGTGTGCTTCCTTCATTGTTGAGTAACTGTGAACCAGAACTACATATGCAGCAGCTCGATGTTCCAACAAGGTATGAAAAACAGATTTTTAGCTTTGGATAATGTGTATTTTAACTGACCAGGTTACTAGGGATCAAGATGGTACGACAGAGGGAGAAACGTGTCTAACCATTGCATAAAGCGATAGTCACAGAATCACCTAGGCTGGAAAAGACCTTCAAGATCACCAAGTCCAGCCACCAACCCAACCTACCGAGTCCCATCACTGAACCACGTCCCCCAGTGCCGCATCCACCCATCTCTCAAATGCCTTCGGGGACGGGGACTCCACCACCCTCTGCATGAAGAACTTCTTCCCAATGTCCAATCTAAACCTCCCATCATGCAACCTCTGTCACTGACACAGTCCGCAGTTTTCAGCAAGTGCTTGTGTAAGAGGCTAGAACAGGGAATAGGTATGCTGAAAATCTGTTGCGTGCACTATTGTAGGTTTTCAAATGCATTTGTTTCACTAGCAGCCTAAATAGCAAAACCGTAGAGTCCTTTTCCAACTTTCTAAAGTATTTTACAGGACCTCTACTAGGTAGTAATGAATGCAATACTATTCAGTCCAGATCTGTATTTTTGTAAGGGAAAAATTATTATGGCTTTATGAAAACAAAACCTTTTCCCATCTTTTATGATTTTTTTTACAAATGAGTAATCGCACACAGAATTGGAGACTGACACCAGGCAGCTCAAAACTCTTATTTCTCCTGATTTTGAATAGTTAACTACAGACTTAGAGGGGAATATTGGAAAAGAATAATAGTAAGAAAAAAAAACACACCCTTCTGAATGACTAGCATAGGAACATATACACATTCAATATTCCAGTCTGATTTTTATTATCTATGTAAGATGTCCAAAGAAAACAGGATCTGTTTCTTTCATTCATGCTTTATAGGTCCCCCAACTATAGTTAGGCAAATTATTTAACTCACGCATCTTCATAGCCTTACAGAGTTTCCTTCTGGTTTTGCTGCATTATATTGTCACCTTATTTCTAAAAAGAATTCAAAGTATGTATGACTAGGTTTGCAGTTACACATTTGTACAGGTATTAGTTTCATCAGAATAAACATCTCTTCTATAAAGAATTAGATGTACAGATAGTAAAATTAAAAGTGACAGGGAACCTGAGTAGCTGCAACAGAAGTCAAAAATATGAATGTGCTGTACCTTTCAGATCTGCTTGTCAAGCACATTACTGTTACTAGAGGCATATTTTCATATTTCTCAAACCGTTTTTCATCTTCCAATCTGAAGCCTTCCTTTATCTCTCCGAGTTCTGTGTTTTCTTACATACTGTCCTGTGCACAAGCAGTAACTGTTTATTTGTTGATCACATACTTTTCCTGCTCCAATTCTGAAAACCAACTTCCATTTTACACTATTTTACAAGCATACGACACGCAGCAAAAGCAAACTTAATTCCTCAGGACAGGAAATACGCCTTTAAGTTTGTACAACATCCTCTCCACGCACAGTGCTCTATAAATATTTGATCACCACAGAAGTTTCTGATCCGCAGGACGGAGCAGAGCAGAACGGAGCAGTCCCCTGCGAGGCCACGGCTGCAGCAGGCACCAGCAGCTGAGCGGCAGGTTACTGAGCTGTAGGAAGTGCTTACAGAAGGTGCAATAAATTCAGACAACTTCTCACTATATTACTCAGAGGCCTTGACTTATAATTCACATTTCAAGGCAGATTAAACAATATACACTGATTCAGGAGGGTTTTAATAAAAAGCAAGTAAAGGAGACGAAGAGTTCAAGAGGCTGTCAATGAGAGCCATAACCTTCACTTCTCACACAGTTTCAGAGTCAGCGGGGAGCTTCGTTATTCCTGATACACCTGACGAAATTTCATTAACTCATCCACACTCCCTACCTTACAAATGGCTTTTGCCAACTCCCCACCACCACCTCAGTTCAAAGTTTTGCCTAAGCAGGAGCAGTCAGGGCCATCTAGGACTAGCCCTGTGCTCTTTGGCAGCTGGGGGAGAGGAGCTGTAAATAAACCACTTAGCGTGCAGAAGGCAAAGGGCTATTCATTTTATCAAATCTCACTGTTGTAATTACAAGTTTTTGATAAAGCACCGCAACTTTTGTAGCATGAGCATCGGATGGAATCCTTACTTTCAGCCTCATAAATCTCTGAATATTTATGACACAATCATACAGCCTGTCAGCCACATGATCCATTTTGTCCTGAGACTGTCAAGAACAACATATTTATTAAGGAATTATAGTTCCATTTCTGCACTTGAATATTTTCTTCAGCAAGCACAGAACTTCCCAATGACAGGCCACGGTATGCCAACACCACATCACAGGCTAGATCAGGTTGCCACTGATTTTACTGTAACTTCCTTTAACCAATAAAAACTACCTCCAAGACTAACATTGCCACTTTTAGGAACATTATGTTGATTATCATAGAAAACAAACAGTACAGAAGATACTTATCTTCTTCTAACCACCAACAGAAAAACTTAATCCCAACAATGGAAAATTATTTATTTTCCAGTCTCATTAGATGAATGTAAAAGTGCATCTGCTAATAACAAGACATTTTCAGTATCCATATGAAAAAAATACTACATGCACAGCTGTGGGATTTACATATACTGGCAAGAACTACCTCTATGCTTACAAAACACTGGCTTCTTTCAAGAAAACTTACAGGAATGCTTTTTTTTTTTCTGTTAAGGTGAATTCACCTCCAAAAGTCGGAGACATTGTAAACAAAATGGAAATGAATATAAAACATGGGACACTGTCATCAGCACTTCCTTCCCATTACATTAATTTCTTGAAATTCTCTCTCCTCCTGACTGAAATTCTTTCTGTTTTTCAACGACAGTCACTTCTTTAGCAATGAGAGGTTGTAAAGAAACAGAACAACAAAGCCCAAGCAGCAAACCACCACTCTCACTTGAACTTTTGGCTTGATCAGTCCAACCAAGAGTTTGGGTTTAACATGCAGGGTTGGTTTCAACCAGACCCATACAAGTTTAGCAAGAAGTACTTGACTGCAGCACAGCCAGCTTCAAGTTAAATGCCTGCGTGGACAATTGAGCCTCGCACTGAAGTGTACATCCAAAAGCAGTAAACCCTAACAGTGATGGGATCAAAAATCCTCTGAGGTCTACACTAGGAGGCACTGAAGTGCAGCACAACCCTCACAGACCACAACCACAACCGAAAAATCCTACCTTGCCATGAGAAGTTTGATTTCCAACATCTAGATTTCTACAAATTGGTATTTTACTAATTGATATTTGTACAGGAAACAAGGTGGGGAAAACGGCACATTCATGGTGCCCTTAAAAGAAGGAAATCCACTTAGTCACTGCTCTTTCATAGGTGTGTCCAACTTAAAAAACAAGAAACTGCAGTACAACTGCCATAAGAAACGCTGTAAATTCTTTGAAATAGATATATATAGAGAGAGATCTATATTGAGATTGATAACAAATGGGCAAGAAAAGTTCTATTCATTTGCATTTTTGTCTCTTTGCCGCCAACAAACCTGGTTTTCCTACAAACGAGATGTGGATGTCAAAGCAACATGCAGGTTCGGATCTGGAGGTACCTGAATAGGCTCTGTCCCTTCTGGGTACCGGGATGAGGCGCAGCACTATGTTAGGAGAGTGCTGTCACCACCTGAGCTACGTGTGCCTACAAGATTAGCCGAACAGCACGCATCAAGCTCTTCTTCCTGTCCCGTGAGATGGCACCCGTTGTTCTGTGTTTTCCAGAGCTTGCACCATTTTCCTGCCTGAACTGGGGAACCCAGAGTTTGAGAAAAACATGCCCCAAGCGGCCTCACCTAGCACGTGTGTCCCAAGCGCTGACAAAAGGTATCCATGGGAACAGGGCTCCAAAGGCACACGTCTCAAAATGCCCCTGCTGGAGTGGCAACGAGACCCTTGTCACACTTGTTACACAATTGTCTAGATGCTAGAGCACTTCCCGAGAAAATAAAACAAACAAAAGAGGATCTGAACTCAAGATTAAGAGAGATTTTGAGATTACACTCAAACTCACACCTCTGATATTCCAGAAACCCACTTTAAACTGCCACAGTGTAGGATGAAGCTCTGCCACCATACAAACAAGAAAGCAAGATGCAGGTGCACAGAAACGAGCTGCCCAAGCTCTCTGTCCCACTGTCAGAGCACTCCCATGATGAGCACAAGGCAGGATTTTGGTCGGTTTGTACATTCTGTATTAGTCTGGCATTTGGGGTGAAAGAAGAGGAAAAAACACCCACGAAACAGAAAAATTGCAAAACGCCATAATGTATAAAAAATAGAAAAAACAGAGGAAAATTAAGGCAGACATCAGCCTTTCTATTAAAAAATTTACAGAAGTCAATTCCTGAAGCAAATTTATAAACATCTTTCAAATACAATGACAAGAAAGAGACAACATCATCTGTCCATGGAAAGAACCTGCAGGCTCAACTGGGGTTATTTGAAAGAGTGACTGCAGAGCAGGTAAGAAGGGACAAGTGGATAGCTCATTAAAAGTTAAGATATAAGAGTTTTGATCCTCATGTCTTATCGTGACATTTACAAAAGCAAGGGAAACAGCCTTCATGAAATGAAAAAATGGCCTACAGCTGCTTGAAATAAATAATAATAATAATAAAGAGTCATTATCAGTATGCTTCTAAAATGAGAGGATATTTCAAGAAAACTCTTGTTGTCCTAAACCAATTCCATTAAGAGACTTTCATTAACGATTTGTATGTAGAAACACAAAAGTGTAGATGGTAAGTTGGGAAAGATCAGTAGCCCTTATGGGGACACAAACAGGGTAAGGAAAGTTAATAAGAAAGAATTTAATACAGACAAATGTAAAGTACTATGCACAGGAATAAGAAATCAAATGCACAAATATGAAATAGGGAATAATTGGCTGGGTAGCAGTATTGTAAAAAGAACCTGGAGGGTATGTGGGCTGCAAAATGGATTATTTATAAAAGAAAAAAAAAAACAGGCAAGCATTCTAGGGAGTATTAGCAACAATGTTTTATATATAAAAGGCAAGCAGTATGTATTGTATTAAAGGAGAGGTAATTATTTCCTTCTACTCAGTTTTGTGCTCAGATATAGACACTATACTAGTAAGATGGAGAAAAGCCAAAAAGATTCCACTGGCAGGAATAACAGAAGGTTTGGAGAAGAAAAAAAATGACCCACCACAAAAATTCTCACTTCATTTTCCCTCAAAAACAAAGAATTTGACAGAAGTGGGAAAGAAAAAAAATAGGATGTTATGGTCTTAATCACTGTGTCCTTTCAACTTCCTAGAAAGGCACATTTTGTGTTCTCATCACCTGCTACCTTCCTGGGACTGGGAGGGAGAAACATCTTCAAGCCTAGAGAAGTGTGGAGGTCATCAAGACTCCTGAATTAAAATGTCCGCTGTTATCTGAGGAAGATCCTCTCTTAGTAGTTGAAAGAGCAGCTACTCCCTGACCATTACATACCCGTACACAACTTGAACGTAGAGGTCCGTGCCTCAGCCAAGCTGGGGCCAGAACAGGAGCTTCAGCTCTGACCCAGCCTGGGCAGCGCTCCTGTCCGGCCCTTTTACACACCAGCAGAGCAGGAGCCAACTGGCCTTAACTGCGAGCACCATCATTGAGATACCCTCAAGATGCAACTACGAGATGTTCATGGAGAAGACCTACAACCTAGCTGTACGCCTCACAGGGCTCTCTGCCCTTTTCTGCACCTGGCAGGTTCATGGAAGGACCACCTTTAAGTGCTCTACCCAACTGCAATGCCATCCTGAATCATATGATCGTTTATTTTTAGACTCACATCTTTAGTCTCAAGCAGATGGCAGGCTCTAGGATGTGCTACAATCTCAGGTTGCTTCAGGAGGACCAGTCTCCTTTGCTGGAGGATCTTGCTTCAGGAGACTGGAAGTGACATTACACTCCATGTCTAACATATATCCCGTCCATGGGTGGGCCACAGGATGGCTGGATATCGCAGGACAAGCATTTAAAATTAACTTTGCACAAGACCGTGAATTGTCTTCTGTTCCTCATTTTCTGGATGCCCAGAGGCTATGTGACATGAGGCTACATGTCACAAATTGGGCACCCAATAATCATTGAGTATCTTTGCTTTTCACCTTTCTCCATCTTACTGCCATTGCTAATACCAGCTCAACACATACCTTCACAGGTTTGTGGAACTCAAGATGCCTTGGTGCTGTGCACCAAAGCAGCAACAGATTCCTCCTCCAGGAACAGCAGCATGTTGAAACGGCAAGCGAAACCATAAGGCAGATACTGAATGACAACAAAACAGCAAATGATCAAATAGCTACTCATTATGAAAACAATGCTCTATTTTGCACAACAAAAAGCAGAGTTCTTCCAGAGGAAAATCAGTAAATCAGCAAGCATGCAAACGAGGACAAAGTAAGAACTATGGTTAATATACAACCATATTTTCCATATTTCCATTTCCCCCCACCCCGAGGGCCCCCGTTTCCCCCCATACCTCTCCTCCGCCCACCTCCATCTCCCCCAGGCACGCTCCACGCTGCCACCAAGTTCTCCCCAGCATAGTGACTCCAGCCCTCCACATGCATGCCATTTTCCACCGTTCTGGCCAGCATCCCTTGTCCCCTTCCTAGCCTTGGGCAGCTGGGCACAGGTCTTCCCCTGAGGACAGGAGAAGCCAGGTCCCACCGCAGAGCCCTGCGGACCGCAGGTGCCATCTCTGGGTGGGACAGGACCTACCCGACGCCCAGGCGCCACACGTTCGTTCGGGGCTGGCTCCTCAAAGCCACGAGAATGGCACCCGTGCATCACCGCTGCACTGAAGACAAAATGTTCACCGATTAATGGTAGCAAGCCCCAAGCACATGCAAGTCGATCTTTTTGAAAGGCTTGCATCCTGGCTACATTCAGGTGCTTTGTCATGCAAACGGCAAAAGACACATCCCTGGAAGGAAATCCCTCATCCTTTCTCAACCAAATCTCAAGTGTTCCAGAGGAGAGGGGTACCTATTGCTTTTCCACAGCAAAAGTTGTGAGAACTTTTAAAACATAGGAAAATGTATTCTTTCTTTGTCTAATATTCAAAATCTGCCAAGACATTTCATGTGAAATTTTACACACACACAAAAATGAAACAAACGAAGCAAGGCTTATATAAGCCATGATAAATTTTCCACCCAAACAGTTAAAGTTTGGCAAAGTTATAAAAATCTTGTTTGGCTACTTTAATACTTGTGATGCTATCATATGCCTATAATTTCAGCAAAATGAATTATTAATAAATACTGGTTTCTGTTAATTACTGTCTCCTCCAGCAAGATTTAATTATCTCTGAGCCGAGCCCAAACCGTGCTCGCTGCAGCCCAGGGTGCATTTGCTGCACCCAGTGGGTCTGAGCGGCTTCCAGGAGCCCTCGCTCTTTATCAGCAGAAGTTTGCATGGCGTTATGGAGCCTCAGGAAGGTGGAATCAGGCACCTCACAAAAAGCTGGGAAAAAGCAATGGTGAAAAAAAAAATTATGAGCAGACCAATTGAGTAGAGGAAGCAATGCAGAAACTGAATCTTTTTCCCCTTGGTTCTAGTCCAATCAGGTACTTTTACATGCCAAACTAGATGCCACCAAATATACCTGCTTAAAGGTTGGGTAGGTATTTCAGCAGGCCGCTACACCAAAGTACATTTCTGCGGTCCGTCACAGCTATCTTTCCATCTGCCAGTACCTGTTAAGTCTACAGTGCAAAACCAATTATCCTGAGAGGGCCTGAAGTGCAGCATATACATCACTTGGAACGCCTTCATATGCTGTCCACGATACTGATGCAGTATAAAAGAGCACCTGAAGCACCGTGATCAACAATAAATACTCAGAAATAGTTACTGTTTCCAGAACCTTCTCTTCCATGCTCTTCCTGATTAAAAAATACATTCTTCCAAAGCAGACTGCCAGAACAGTATGCCTGCAACTTCTGTATCGTCAAAGGCAGCAGTGATATATTTCATCAGATAAACCTGGTGGATTAAATCAGTAAACAAACATCAAATCTAAAATTTGTATGAGAAGAGGGATTAAACCACCCATTTTGTTTTCCAGGGGAAAAAAAAGGAGAGAAAGATAACTGCATCTCTCACCACCTGAAACTTGAAAAACTAGCTCAACATTTCCCAGAGACAGGCGGAAAATTTATCATGGATGCCAATTAATTGTAATCTGTATCTTACCTTTTATGTAGTTTACAAACATTACAGTGGAGAGAGATAACCTTACTCATGTAAATTCATGCAACGCCACCTTTCCATGTTGCTTTTTCTTTCAAAAATTATGCCCCAAAATCCACATATCCTCCAAAACCCTACAAAATCTCAGAGTTTTTCCAAGCAGTGGCAGGATGAAATGAGGAAAACATTAGTCAGTTTTCCTCTACTTATGGAGAACCCCATTGGCACCAACAAAAGAGTGACACAAGCTGAGTAACTTTGACCCTGCTCTCCTGCTCGGGAAGAGATACACAACCACACCACCCTTATTAAGGATCAAATCAGACACACAGTTGGCCAACCAAAATGGACTGGAGGAGAAACAACGAAGGGGACGCCTCCTTTTCCCTTCAGAACAGCAGCAAGATAGGTGGAAAAGAGGAAAATTACGATCTTCGCTCGTGCAACCAGCTGCGATCAGACTCACACGACATTTGCAAGCGGGGTCACGCACAACAGAGGAGCAAGGATGCCACGACAGCAGCAACCAAGTTCTCTCTTCCCCAAGGTTCTCTCCCGTGCCAAGCTGAAAAACAACCAGCGACTGACCCTAACGCTTGCTTCCATGTTGTTATCGTGCATCCTTTTATTTTAAAGGAAATCATCTACCCTCCTGGTAATTTCTAAACAGAACTTGCATGCCTGCTGAGCCCCAACAAGATAAGGTTGTTTTTTTAGGGGAAAAAAATAAGTTTAGAGGACCACTGAAATATGAAGATGACAAAGAAGAGGTAATCCCTTCAGAATTTCATTTTCCTAATGCCATACACCTTTTTTTTAAGATATTTTTCTACAGGTATTTTCTAACTTTAAACGCTACTTATAGACAGATGGCCCTACTTACAAATGCCTATAAAAGCACTGCTTCTTGAAAGGGTGCATAACTGGACATGCAAATTCATGTGGTCTGATCCCTCTTTCCCCAAGACTGAAAGTTTAGTGTTCATCCATTCGATCTCAGTGGGACCAACCTCCTAATCTGAATTAATCCGATTCTCAGGAATACTAAAAATAAGGAAGCGATAACCAAAGAGGCTGATAAGAAAAACGTTAGTCTTCTTCCTCTCGCAGCGTAGGAGGCCCTGCATGGAGGAGTTGCTGTCTAAACACAGCCTTCCTCTCTGCTGGGCGGCGTGGGGGGCCAAGACACGAGTTATGTTGCGGCGGCTCCAGAAGGGGAGGACGGGGCGTAACAGCACTTCTGATTCTTCTCTCTCCATCTTCTTGGCATTCGCAGGTACGGTGCGTTCATCCTCAGTGCTTTACCTGGCTGCACTGCAGAAAAATCTGGTGTTGGTTTTCCTGGAACCCGTCCATCCACACTTCACATTTGTTGTTAAGCTACGTAACACAGGTAATTTACCCCAAAGGTCAGGCAGGAGGGGCAGAGAGGCAGACCATAAAATGAATGCCATCTTTGGAACCGATCATTTGCCAAGGGCTACTATAAATGACTTGCAAAACTTGTTTGCTTTATTTAATAGAAATTACATAACCTCAAAAGACATAAATATTAAAGGCAGCTTACAGTGAGATGCCACATTACAAACACATTTGGCATCAAATCAGTCCGTAAAATATATCGCAGCCTGGATTACAAACAGAACAGAACGCAAATACGCATGTCTTGCACACCTGAAAAACACTCCTCAGTAGGCTTATCGCACACTACTCCTGCCACTGTCACACATCCTCGTGAGGAACAAACATGTCCCATAGAACGAGGCCATACAAACCCAAGGCAGTATTTATTTTTTTACATTACATTTACTCTATTATTTCAAGTGTGTTTAGCAGATCTGTTAGTGGCAACATGTTTTAAGTACTTAAAACCTCGAACAGATATGACAAAGTTAAATTATACATTTGTTTCTAAAAACTTTCAAAATTCAAATTAAACAATTACAATCCTGTTCTTCCTGATTAAAGAGCTACTTAATACAGGAGTCGAACATACACGTTTTGTCTGTGATTTTCAAATTAATAATCTCACGCGGAAGTCAGAGCTGTATTTTTACAGATGGCAACTTTAATTCGATGGCAACTTTTCCGAGCAGAGCAAGAACTCGCGCATCACCTTGGAAGAAGCATTGCACGACTACAGAACGATGCAGTACGAAGGAAAAAAAAAAATGTAATCGAAAAAAAGTGTACGAACATTGCCATGATGGAATCCAAATCTCCTAAGAAGAGACTTGAAAAGATGGCACACGAGAACAATCTGCAGCGCGTACCATGTAGCAGCATTCCTCAGCCACACGCCAAGTCTTCAGGCTTATCTTTTTTACCCTCAAAGGAAAGGAAGGCTGGGGGCGGCGGGGACGGGAGAGGAAAAGGGTGTTCCTAAACCCCCAATCGCCTCTACCAGCAGGCAGATGCTTCCAGGAAGTTACGATCTGTCAGTACACCCGCGACTTAGAGACACCCCATTTCGCTGCGCTGCGGAGGATAACCTACACGGCAGCGATCCGCGTTTCCAGCTGCTGGCTGCCGCGAGCGGGAGAACTGAGATCGAACAGCACCATCTAGCCGGCCCCCCACAACTTTACTTATAGCAGGGCAGGCGCTGCTCGGCGACGGGTCGGCTGGGCAGGCTTCGCCTGGAAAAAAAACTATCGGGCGGCCTCGCACCGCACGGGAAGGCGGCGGGGGAGACGGACCGGGAGCGGGTGCGAGCAGCGGGGACGGCTGGGGGGGGAGGTGGGAGGCTGTAAGATTCTGGGGGAAGGTTTTAAGGGAAGGTTGTGGGGTTCTGGGGAAAGGTGGGGAGGCTCCCAGGGAAGGTTATAAGGGGAGGTTGTAAGGGGAGGGTTTCGGGGGAGGGTTTCAGGGGAGGCTGCAAACTTTCTGCCTCAGCACCGGAGCGCCGGGCAGCCGGACGGACCCCGCCGGAGCGTGGTGCTGTGGGGCAGGTGGGCGCCGCGTCGCCGTGCCCCCGGCCGTACCGTGCCGTGCCCCATCACGGCGGACACCAGTTGCTCGGGCAGCCCCCGGCCGGCCCCACCGCACCCCCACGCCGCAAACTTTTGTGGAAAACCCGCCCGGCGCCGGCGGCCAAAACCCATCGGGGGGCCGCCGCCAGCTCGCCGCTCCCCTCCTCATCCTCCAGGCGGTGAAAGTTGCGGGACCCCCCCCCTCCCCACACACACACATCGCCCTGGGGCTCTTTGTCCCCCCCCCCCCCCCCCCCAGCGCCGCGGCGGAGCCGCTGCCCCGCTCCCCTCAGGCGTTCCCCGCCGCTCCCCTCTTCCCGCCGCGCCGTTCCCGCCGCGCGGTTCCCGCCGCGCACTCACTTCTCCCGGGCCTGCCCGTCGGACGGGACGCTGCTGTTGCTCTTGCCTTTGCCGTACATGCTGCCTGCGGAGAGCGCCGACTGTCACGCACCTGTCAACCCATCACGGCCTCCCCGGGAACGGCCCCGTCGCCATGGCGACGCCGCCACACACACAGCCCATTGGACGAGGCGCCGCGGGGGCACGCCCACCAGCACCCCCCACGCCCCAATGGGCAGGCGGGGAGCCGGACGGGGCTGCTCCCTCCTCCCTCCTCCCCCCCCCCCGCAGCTCGGCCCCTCCTTCTCCTCCTCCTCCTCCTCCTCCTCCTCTTCCCCCCCCCCCTCCCGCTCGCGCTCTCCCTTCCCCGGCGCAAGGGGGAATTAGAAACGGTTGGAGCAGGATTTTAAACAACCGGCTGTTCCGGGCGCGCGCCGCCCGCCCGCCGCCGCTGCCGCCCGAGCGCGGTGGGCGAGAGGCAAAATGCGGGGCGGATTCAGCCGGCGGGCGGATGGGGCGCTCGCCCTTCTCCCTCACAGCCTCCACGCAGGGCAGGGCCGCCTGGCCCCCACACGGACACACGGGCGGGCACGCGGCGTCCTGCCGGCACCCCCACACACAGCCCGGGGGGGATGGGGATGCGGGCAAAGGGGCGGGCAGACCCTCTCATGACAGGGCTGGACGGTGGGGGGCGGCTGCCGGCGACCCCCGGGGTGGGGATGGGGTCTGTGAGGGAAAGGTTCCTCCAAAGTGCCACAGAGAGCTGGGGGGGCAACAGGACAAAACCGATAAAAAGAAAAAACACCAAAACCCCCCAAAACACACAAAAAAACACCACACAAACACGCAAAAACGCACGCACAAAATCTCACACACAAAAAGAAAACCACACACACAAAAAAAATCACACACAAAAAAAACCAGCCATCTAAATAAAATTCAAGGAAAAGCTTTCTGTTGTTGTGTTTTTTCTTTATTTTTATTTTTTATTTTTTAAAGGTGCGTTGCAAACACTCGCGTGCTCCCAGCACTCGACGGGGTCACGCAGCACTCGCAGTTCTCCTCACAGACCATACTGCTGGTTGCTGAGCTGCAATCCCAAACCCTGCGGATCTGGCTGCCCGCTGACCCTGATAAATACAGGGCTCGTTCATGTCTCATAAACCTGCCCACGTGTGCAGCCCACGGGGGCTTTCAGGGCTTCGCCCCCGGTACCCCTTGGTCGGAGCATGCTGTGGATGTGTGCCCACCTCCGCCTTGGGTTTGCAGGCAAAAGGCCGCCCGAAATTTTACGAGGGAAGTTGTGTACGGCAAAGACCACCAGCATCTGTTTATCATTGTTAGAGCTGCAAGGGAAAAAAAAAAAAAAAAAAGTCCTCTGGATTTTGAGCTGCGAGAGTGAAGGAAACAGGCGGTGAGGTGAAACTGTTGGGGGGGGGGCGATTAAGAGAGTATTAATGAGTGACTGGAACAAATTAGTGACAGAGCAGAGGAGACGACAGGAAGGAGTGAGCAGCCGAAGAGTCCTACACGCTCGTGGCTGCACATGCACAATTCCCTATCATCGACTCTGGTTGGGTGGGATTTGCGCTTTTGCAACTCACTGCAGTAATTCACCAGATTAAAGCGAGCCGCAACAAAGACCATTATATACCTAAGTTGTTTGCCCGGCCTAGCCTTTTGCCCCACAGTGTATATTGTACTAACAGGCCAGTGGGACAGAGCAGCTGAAGTGGGTCTCATGAAAGAAGTAAATTGGGTTTCCTCTGCCCCCAGCTGCCAGCAGCCGCCCCAGGCCTCCACACTGCTGCCTACTTCCATGTCACGACACCTACAACAGCGGAAGAAAGAGAGAGATCTGCCAACAACGGGCAGAAAAGTGGGAGTAGGAAGTGGGCAACAACAGGAGAAAATGAGCAAGAAGGGAGCGGGAAGGGAGGATAAGAGGCTAACAGGAAAAGAAGGAGGTGTAAATGACCATGGGGGAAACCAGAAAAAGGAAACAAAGCACAAGAACAATGCGTAGTGAATTTGGGTGATAAAAGAGGGAAAGGAGCGTGGAGGGGGAATCTGGGAAGGGCATGTAAATGAAGAGTGAACTAAGGGGATGCAGTTTGCCCTCATTCATACCAAATAATACTTACATATCTTGTGCCATGGAGTTCACATGAAGGCTAGCCATGTGACTGATTGTATTCAGTGTGAATACGGGTAGCGGAAAATGGCACAAAGAAAGAAAGGCAGAGAAAGAATCAGGACAGAGAACAAAGAAGGACCTGGGTTGTGGGTGAAATACAAAAAATAAGAGGAGTTGAAGGGGAAGAAAATCAGGAACATGGATGCTCCCGGGCAAACACACGTAGGATAGGTGACACTTTGCTTTGGGATGATCGTAATCCGGAGTACAATTTTCATCTAAATATTTGCTTGCCCTTGTGGAACGGCTGCTATCATCCCGTCAGATACTTTGACTATCTCCTGCTTGAGACTTTATGTTGCCACCCATCAGCCATAGTATCAGCACAGATTTCACATGAAACTGGTAAAAACAGTGAAGTCGTTCTTGGACAAGGGAGTCTTCTCCATGTCTTCTTCTTTTTTCTTTTTATGTGTTTTCTGCAAAATCTCTTTTCCGGTTTGCCTCAATAGTTTTGATTGATTTGTTTGTGGTTTGAAGGGCAGGGGGTTATTTTGAGGAGGTGGCTGTGTCAGTGTCGTGTCACTCTTGTATGGGGAAATTTTTTTTTGTGGAAAAGAACTGTGTTGGGGTGTTTCCTAAAAATGGGATGAGGTGAGATTGCTACAGTGTCCCCTGGATATGCATTCCATGACAAGACTTTGACAGCTGAAAATCTTTGTTCCCATTTTCGTGTGATTTATTTGCATTCTTATGATTTATTTGGTTCTGAAGAACTGCAAATGCCTTGGGTAGATCAAGTTATGATCTGGGGGACTAATCCAGGCAGAGCAGAGTGAACTTTGAGAGGGCAGCTGTGGACACTCAGAAAAGAGCAGGCTGAGTCTGTTCCCCCTAACAGTGTTAAAGCTCCTTCTCTTTTCAGGTATGGTTCCCAGACTACCATTAACATTCAGGTGATGACTTCGTAATTTTGCTTAGAGATCCTTCAGTGGAAGATACAGAAGTAGTACTGGTACTTATTTATTATGAATATCAGAAACAGAGCACAAAAAGGAATAAGGTATTCAGAGGACTCTGCTGTAGATCTGCCAGGCTAATGTTACAACTGCCTTTGCGGGAATGCTATCATGGTGTATTATCTATCAGAACCACCCAAACAAAACGTTATCCTGTGGGGACAAGAGTTCGCTCAGTGAACAGGTACATTAAGATGAAAACATCCAAAATAGTCCTATGAAGTTCCATGTGCCATCAGTCCCTTTTTAAAGTATTTATGCACATGCAGTATCTCTGTATCTGTGCCCATGCTGAAATCGTTTTGAGCACAAACACTGCTCTTAGCAGCAGCAGTTGTATCTCATGAGGCCAATATTGTAATTAACAAGACTTGAGGCACATATACTGAGACAAATTGAAGTTTCTAATATCAAAAATGAAGAGCCAGTGTTTGCTTAAAAGGGGGATGAAGGGGTGGCTGTACTTTAAAGCTTCTCAGTCCGACACTGGAAAGGAATTCGCAATGTATTTTTAGAGTGTTATAAAAATCTCTTACATAATGCTGATTAATTCTTAGGTTTTAGGGAAGAGCACTGGGCTTTGTGTATAAGAGTGTTGACCAGCTAAGCCACTGAAAAGGGCTGGTTTGGTCTGGATTTTTTTTGGACTCCTTAGGTACAGAAAGCAGCAATTATTCAATTATTACAAGATTTTGCTTTTGTTTGGGCGTGTATGAATATTTTTCTGGAAGCTGCATCTTATTCTTGGAAGTCTTTATCATTTTAAAACATATGCTATGTTATATCACCCTGTCTGAGATATAGGATAGCTACAAACTGTTGGTGTATTTTTTTTCCTCCCTTTTACTGCAGCTAGTTACATTATGGATTAACATTAAGAATGTCTGCAGTGAAACATTACTCCTGTGGCTGTGTAAGACTTACTTAAACAATGTAACTTGTATTACAGAATCACGATTTTCCTCATATACTCGCAGTAATGTATGCAATTAATACATGCAATTAATGTACAGTTCTGCACATTCTGTTGATTTGCAAAATCATCAATTAATCTAACTGGCAGCTTTCAGACAGCTCTTAACAAAGGCCTATTCAGGAAATTAAGCCAGTAAATGCAATTCCCTTCTTTTAATTCTAGTTATATGTAGTTATTGCTGTGTAGCTGGAAAGATTTTTTGGACAAGATATCATGGGAAACAGAAGCTTTTGTTTGGTCTTTTTCAACAGATATGTGACCAAGGCAGCTTTGAAGCCATTCCCAAGAATCCTTCCTCCTTCTGTGGGATGTCTTATCTTTCTGTGGAGTTTCTGACTATGAACTTCGTTCTGCAGTCTGTCATTCTTGTGCCATTCAGTTGAGTAAGAATTGCTCAGGTGAGTGAGGTGAGCCCCAGACCTTTATTAGAGAATGAAGATGGCAGGAATGCATGGTGCAGAAGTGTTAAACAAAAGCTTTATTTGTCCCTGTCTTCCAATTGGGAGGGAATAAAAGGAAATAAAAGTAATTACAGCTCAGTGGCAGGGAGAACATTATAAAGAGAAGTCTCGCAAGGGCTCATTAATAACCTGTTTGTCACCCAGGTCTCCTACTGGCAAGGGCTCTCTTTTTTACGCCATGATACCTTTTATAGGTGTTTCTGCAGTTCCTCCAGAAGGGTTCTCCACAACCACAGAGAGTTAATCCTGCTCTGCAGTGCTGGGTTGCCTGAATTCTTTTATGTTAAAGGACACTTGTCCTGGGAGACGTGGAGCAGCTCACTGAAGGGAGCTGGGGGCATCTTGCAGCACAGAGTTACAGGACAGGGAGAGGCACTGCTGTATGCTGAAAACAGCTGGAAGAATTCGCAGCCTGCTACAATTACTCCTCTAACACAGTCTGTCCTTGCCTGCTCATTCTCATTCTCCCATGAAACCTAAGTTAACAGCCCTGCCTCCTCCTTGCTGTTTTTTTTTTTTTTTTTTTTTTTTTTTTCCAGAGAGAACCACAATTTGCTTATGCTTTTGTAGGAGGAGCAACGATTCCTTGCAGCTTTCTGCTACATGGTTCACCCAAGGAAGGGCCAGGTAGAATCTGAATGCGTTCAGTTTAGAAATAAAACTTGGCAAGAATGAAACTGTCATTGGTTTATTGCTCTCAGTGATAACTATATGGTTGCTCACAGGTGTAAATAAGTACATTAGCTTCCAGTTTGTGTGCAAGTGCAATTTGGAGTATCAGAAATTACCTGTAAAGGGCCTTGTGATGTACAGTCTGCATCTTAGTTCACACAGCAGAAGAAAACACATCTGTGAGTACTGTGCTCCTCCATATTAGCTCTTATAACTGGGTTCTCTGATGTGGTTTCAGATCTAGCCCTGATGTTTTTTCCACAGGAGGGGCTTTTTGCAGCATCTCTCGCTCGCTCTCTCACACACAGACTCTCAGATGTATGCATTCTCTGGTGCTGGCGAAGGCTTAACTTGCACTGCCTGTCTTGTAGAGAAGCTCAGAGACGGTCTCCCTCCCCAGCCACATATTTTCACTAAAGTAATTGAGCTGCTACTTTTTTGGCTGCTGAATTTGGTTGATATTTGGTTAGTGGGTTAAAATCATGAATGACATATGCATAAACATACATAACATGTGGGATCACCCTCTTTTCTGTTGTTGGCACGGCTGAAACTGGTTGTTCTAAGCTATCTAACTGAAACTGTATGTTACCAGACAACCCAGTCTGTGAAAAAAATGGTGGGTAGCCTCAGTTACTAACTTTGAAGAACTGCTGAAAGTCACCTTCGGTGGTTCAGTGATATATCACATCAGGAATGTGAGCTCATGCACTGCCTGTGCCAAAAACTAGAAGAAAACATCTCAAAAACTGGGGGATACAGGTCCTTCATCAGATAGATGTGAGGCTAACTTGGACCCCAGTCCTACACAGAGCGCTGTATGGGCAGATCTATCTCTGCATGATGCGGGTGCAAGGATCTGTGGGTAAGGGCTTTACTGCTGCAGTGCCTCAGCTCCCACTTTTAGTATTTAGTGCTATGCTGAAAAAGTAAAATTAAATAAAAATTGCTTTTATTTTCAGGGTCACAAAACTGAGCAGTATGTTACAGGAAAAGGATGAGCCCAGTGTGGAGTTGCTGATAATTACTGAGTTGGTTTGACATATGCAGACTGCTGTTGACTTCAATGGTCTTATTTAACACATTTGTTTCTTTGCATTTTAGGAGTAGTCAAAATGCAATTTTGTGAGCCTTAATCGATGAGGCTGTGTATCACGGACTTCAAGCCTGGAGTTGCGCAGGTGTATCAGCAGAAAAAAAAATTGTTTGGCCTTAGCCAGCAATTAATCATGACTAGGACAAATAACTTCTTCAGAACACTCAGGATTTTTATTTTATTAATCTCTGTTCATAAAAAAATATTCCAAAGCAAGCAGTAGCACTCACAGTAGAGATCTGGGGAAATAAATGGCCAAAGTTATCACACTGTGACAGCTTTGGCAAACCTTTACACAGTTTTATAAAACAAATACATGTGATGTTCTATTCTCTGGGTAGCTCTTTACATTAGATGCTCATACTTGAATAAAATGGTTTTCTCTCCACGTATTTACTGGGCACATAATGGTGAATTCAATATCATCCCAGTGGTGTCCCATATTAGCCATGCCCATCAGCGCATTCAAGGATATGGCAGTTTTGAGGAATGTTTCTGCCTTTTTTGGTGTGTGTGACCCAGTGAAGATGAAAATTATTTCAGACTGTATTATGGGCTTAGTATTCAAAGGAGCTGATTCCTCTGGATCCCAAAAATCTTAGGAGATAATGTTGTTGTCCGCAGTCTTTTTAAGAAGCACAAAACATGCAAGTGGACTCTGGTAGCTGAGTATTATTAATTCATTTGCTTTCCACACCAACATTTGAGCACTTGCTTCTTTTACTTTTTATGAACTGTTCAAGGTTTTCATATTGAGTTAGGGGTAGATATGCTGAAAACTGCTAAAATTTCACCCTGTTTTGGACCTGGGGCCCAGGGAGAGGGTGGTGGTGAAGACTGAAAACATTGGCACATACCAAATCAAAGCTATACCAGATATGACTGACAGTTTAACAGCTCGCCAATAGCAGTGTTTAAAGTAAGAAATAAAACTTGAGTGTTATTCATACATTTGTACTTGTGTATGTTTTGTTTCTCTTCACCTTTCAAGAGGTAGCGGATTCATAAATGAATATTATGGGAATACGGTCCATAAAACCTACTCAAAAGTCCATCAAAATAACATGGAAAATTGAGTTAAAGTGCTCGATAGTATATGAATCCAGAAAGATAATGTTTATTTTTCACACAGTCTTTCATTGAACCAAAAGTAAGTGAAACTTTTTTTCATTTCTGAGTTTCAGGTAATATGCACTTCAGAATTTACTTTGATAGTTTGGGCTTTTCGTGGGTAATTGGGAGATATGCGGAACAACAGCAAATTCAGTCCCTGTTACAACTGTGTGTTACAGGCACAATTACACCAGAGGAACCAAATTATAAGCAATTCATTCTGGTCTCTCTATAGGCACGGAAGGGTAAGGCAGAGTTATAACTGGGTATAGGCAATGTCACAGCACTGAGGATGGTCTGGCTCAGGCGGGGAACCCTTGGACTCTAAATACCTTCTGTGATAACAGTACAAAGGGATTGTGAAGATAATGCGCTCCTTTGGTTCATCTTCGACTGAATATTTCTCACTTCCTAGCTTGAATAGGTAAACAGGTAAAAGGCAACTGTGCCCTGTAATGTTAACACATGAAAATCATTTTAGAGGTTTGTTTTGGTTTTGTGCAGCAGATTGTTTTGCGAGACAGAGCCTTTTATAGAAACCAGACTATTACTTGTATTCGTTGGCATTTGCATTTATAAAAGCTACTCATGTTTACACACACACACACACACACAGAGGTGATATTGTTCGTATATATTGTTCATCTGGCAAGGAAGAAATAAAAAAAGAGATTGATACCAGTCTGCATGTGTGTTCAAAAGCTTAGTGAATTCTTCAAGCTCTGCTGTGGATCAGATTTCATGAAACTGCAATAAAAAATTTTTTTTTTACCTTGTCTTTGTGTGTTCTGAGGTGGGTTTGTAAGGTTTGAATTACTAGGTAATCACCAAGAAGTCTCCTTTCATGAGCCTGCAGCTGGGAAATGGACAGTTTAATATTAATGGAAAGAACAAACTCTCCATCTCCTTTCTCTTCCCTTTCCTCTCTGCACTTCTTCTACATCATTTTCTTCTCTAAAGTCCCTATCCTAAAACTGCCTTTGTGGAAATCCAGGACAAACTACAAAGTAGGAGTTGACATTTTGTCAGAATCCTGTTATTGACTTCAGTGACGACAGAAACACATGAATATTCAAGATAGGAACATCCCATTCACTGGTGTATCTGCACTTATTTATTCATCTAAGAAACTAGTGTTAAATGAATCTGCAGGCTTTCTTCACAGAATGTTGTACCATCACTATGCCAGGGGAAGTTATGTAAATAATCACTTTGTCTTCTCAGAGAGGAAAAATATTAAGCAGTTTTTGAAAACAATTAGGCACAAATGATTGAGCTTTAATAGAAATAAATAGTAGCACAGTTTCAAAAACGTGGTGTATATCTACACCTATGCTGTCTGTATGGCATGGGTGTCTTTAAAGATGCCATTAACTTCCATCATTTAATGACATATCTAGGAAGATGTCTGGATAATATACCTTCCACTGCCATTCACCTCTCAATCCATTCTGCGTTCAATTTCAAACAAGTTGAGCTATATGAAGCTAGGCGCCAAAGTTTAACGTCACATTTTTGTAGATTAAAGGACGCTTATCCATATACTTTGTCATTTAAGCCATCTGCTAGAAATCCAGTGTGATGGATGAGAGAGGACAGTCCCAAAGCAGCGTCTCCAAGGACTCCTAGGTCTGAGGCGGACACAAAGTCAAGTCTTGTTGGTCTCTTCGCACGCAAAGGGATGTGAGAGCCTGTGGGGACCCTGCAGAAGTCATGGGACTGGGCTGAACTGAGAGCTCCAAAAGGTTTCCTGTTTCTCCCTTTCTGGATATAAATAGCACATTTGAATAAAAACCTTTGCTGTTTACTTTTCTGCTGTTCTCTTGAATTACGCTTTGCACGTCTGGTGGTGGTATTTAGGGAGCTGGACTGAGTGAGCTCTCCTGACCTCTTGTTTTGGCCCCAGCGAGATTTGCTCATGTGGGCAGACGAGTTCTCATGCTTGAATCCACTTGCTTTCCACTGGGGTGGTCTTTCTGCCCAATGAAGGACAGCACTGTGGGTCTGTGAGGAGAATAAAGTCCTGGCCTGAGCAGCTGGAACGGGGAAGGTTACAAAAGGAAATCCTGGGCACGGGAACAGAGATGCCTTAGGGGTGCGTGAGGAGCAGTGACTCCTCCCATCTGTTTCATCTCTTTCTCCTCCTGTTGAGTTCTCCACATATTTATTGCTGATGGTCTGGCTAGCATCTCAGTTTCCTGGGTTATATGGGTAAGAAGCCTGAAAGTTAAGGTGAAGTCTGTTATTTTATATATATATTTTAATACCCAATGTCAAAATTTACAGCTCAGCTTCATGATGCTTACCTGACCCCTGTGGTAGCCCTTTTCCCCTGGTGATTCAAAAGTTCAAAAGCACACTTGAGAAGCAGAAATGTTTTAATTTCTTTCATGTCCTTCCCCCCACTCCCCTTTTTTTAATTGTCTTGTGCACTTAAAAAAAAACAAAAAAACAACAAAAAAAAAACACCTGCTCTTCCAACTAAACAGAGATGGACACTTCTCCCTCCAGAGCTTACATTGCCCCAAACCTCAGACAGCATGAGCTATGCCTACCTAGAGCATGCCATGGTATAGATTTTAGTAATGAAGAAATTTTTTTTATATGACTGTGGGTTTTACAGAAGAGTGCGCGGTCAGAAAACAGCACTGGAGAAGCTCCTCCTGGGCCTGGAAGGGCATCGTGTCTGACTAAGACAATTTACTTAATTCTAGACATTGGTGGACGAACAGAGATGTGGAGGGGTATGTATATGAAAGAGGAGGACTTTTTAATTTCACAAGCTGGCCTCAGGGGTTTTGGTTCAGAAGCAGACAGAAGTTATATAGAATTCCCAGAATACAGCTGGTGCACCCATAACTGCATTGGCTATAATAGGATTTTTTACCGTGCTAGGAATGAAATATTGGGCTCTCATTGTTATCTTTCCTTGTGCAGCTGTAAAGAATTTATTTGTGAGTTTTACAATATCCAGAGGTGGTTCCTTTGTACCCTTTTTCAATAAAGTTGAAATGCCAAAAGTTTTTCAATTTCTTATTACTCTCTTTGCCCAGTAGAAAACCCCTGTAGCAATCCTGAAGCTGGTATGTCTGTCCTCTCCTGAATCATTTTTGAAAGAGACCATTTTAATTTCCCTGCATAGCTCATTCTCCTAATGCCATTTTCAGTTAGCCCCAATATTGAGTCTTTTCCAGTGTGCTGAGTTCCACAAGCTCATACCAGACTAGCGAGACATTTATTGGTTGTTCTTAAATGCTACTTTATTTTATCTATTCTTGACAAGACTCCAGGTCATATCTCAGATTTTAGGAATTCTCTGCTCAATGTACTGAAATTTCTTGTAACCCTGAAGTGTCCCTACCTTAGAACAGAAAAAATGTTATACGTGAAAGTGGGAAGAAAAAGTTTCACTAGAAAAATATATCCAGTTGACCAGAATACTAAGGAATCAGGGAGGCATTTCATTCCCATGTGCTAGCTTTCTCATGGATCTTTTTAGTTTGGTTTGGTTTGGTTTGGTTTGGTTTGGGGGAGAGAGAGACTACAATACCTTACAGAGTTTGGCCCTGATTTCTCATTGCCTGAAGTGGAGGCAGGAGTAGGTACTTGATCAGACTTCCCAAATACTCCATTTTCCACCATCATTTGGCGTCTGCTTATGAGAATCATTCTAGATTTGATACTGCTGTTTGAATATATTCGATACTGACAAACATATTCCTTTTTTAAAAACCTGTCAGTATTTTGTCAGTAACTTTAATGTTAATGGAAATGAAAAATTAATCTAGCTAAGAAGTACACAACCGTAGACTCCATTTTAGATTATATTTCTCCTTCTCCCTGCATACTGATTCTTTAAAATCAATTCTAAGAAATACATTTTTTTTTCCACTGAGACTTTCTTTCACTGTTTTTTTTTATGAATCCCCTTTCACCTCCATGGGTGCTTGTAATGCTAGGGAAACAATGCATTTTAAATTCAAGTGTAGGAGCTCTGATCATGTGGTCTATTCGTGCTTGAGTTTCTCACTGAAACCAGGAAGGACCATGGTGTAGGACAAGTATTACTGCTAAGAAGTAAGGAGATAAACCAAGTTTTGGAAGGACAAGAGGGAAACTATGAAGAGAATCTTTCCCTTACACCCTTCCATCGAACCTACCACACACATGTATCTCCAACAGCTGTTACCCAGCAATCTCCTTCTCATTCAAGAAGTACTTGGGCAGATGGAAGTCAAAACAGTAGGGGACTAATAAACTATTTCAAGGTTCCCAAATTAGGTCTGCTTAAAAATAAATAATGGATTTATAAATGCTAGCATCCAATAGGAGCGTTGCCACTGATTTCCATGGTTCTGGCAGTATATCTGGCTCCTAACACAAACACAAATGTCGTAATTTGTTTTCCATCGTCTCTGATGTCAGTGTAAACAATCTTTTGGAAGAATTTGTATATTTCTCTGCAGGAGTACGAAGCCTAACTCAACAGCATTGTGTTAGTTTATGAGAAGCAGAAGGGGAATATGACAAGTTTAGTGACATTGTCCAAGCTATCTGAAACATAGAAGATTACTTAGATAATGAAAAGCATATTAAACTTAAAATATGCTCTATATTCACTGTTTAAGTGTACATTAGAAGCCAAATATGTGAAGACTTGAGGAGCTAAAAATGACCAGGCTAAAGCAAAACATAGGAATAGTCAGCACATTTCACAGAATTCACTGTCTAAGTCTTCTGAAGCTATTTAAATATTTCTTGATGATACTTCTCTGTTAAGAGTTGTGCAAAAAGTAAGTTTGTGGAGGGTCATGTACAACACTCAAAAAAGGAAAGATTAATTCCAGTCTTTCCTGTTCTTTTAAGAATAATCTGGTGCATCTTTCCCTGAATATATATCTTTGCTCTCGTCTTGCAATTTGAATATGGATTCGGACAACAGTATTTCCTAAGGGAGTCTTACATTCAGGCTCAAGTTAGTAAAAAACATTTGTTCAGTGCTTACTCATATCTTTTGAAGGATGTCTATTAAGCCCATTTTTTTTAAACTGTCTTTTATTTGAAATATGTAAGTAATGTTTTCAGAAGCAGCTAGCAAGCAGATAAACCTAAGTGGGTATCGCATCTAACCTGTTTGGCCTTTCCAGGTGCTGGAAGTGGTGTGAGAATTCAGGGGTGAGTTTGCCTCATAATGAAGGACGCTCTAGCACACCGTGGGCACTGCGGTACTTCTGTTCTTGCCTGTAGGCCTGGCTCTTAATTCTGAAGTCCAGTCACTGTGTCCTCAGCTAACAACATTGTTTACCACAAAAGGTTCAGTAAAAACCTACTGCTAAAATTGCACGGTGGTCAGTCATGTTTCTTGAAATTAATTTTCAGACTGAGTAGCTGCCTGCTGTGAGGAGGTTTATGGTAGACTGTCTCTCCTGACTGCCAGAAGTTGCTCAGGACCTTTCCATACACAAGCAACACATTTTAAAATATGCACTTGCTTAGGCACATTATTATTCTAAATGTCTTGAAGTTATGTTCTCGCTCTTTGTCACCATAGAAATGATTATACAATTACTTCCCAGTTTTTCCAAAGAAGGACTGCCTGCATATCTGGGTACAGACACAATGGCTCTCCAAGGCATTGAAGAATTACTTGATCACATATAAGAGACCATCTCATCACCACCCAGGACTGAGTGGGGAAAGAGCCGCTGAGCACTGAAGCACGAGAGGAGTGGGCAGTGGGCAGGTCCTCTTCCTGCTGCAGCTTTCCCAGTGGAATCTGTGGATGGGCTGCCTGCTCTGCCATCCCCATCGGGCTGTGCTGGCGGGTGGGATGTGTCTTCATTGGCTGCGTAGACCCAAAGTGGGTGCAGAGCGGGAGTCGGGGGCAAGCGGGAATATGCCCCTCATGCCTGTGTCAGCCTTATGCCTTTGGACAGCCTGAGTGCTAAGTGGAGATGCCAAGTGTTATGACTTAGCCAATATTTAAAGAAGGGAAGAAGAGATATGCAAAAAAACAGCCAGGCTGGTTTTTCTTTTTCCTTTTCCTTTTTTTTTTTTTTTTTGGATCAGTTACATGCAGAAGTACACTGGATTCATTTCCAAGGTAACTCCTATGTCACCCAGTAACATACAGCATATTCTCTCTCTTCGATCCTCTTTCTAGTTCAGTTTTCATTTCTTCCCCACTATTATATTCATCAGTATAGAATCCGTTTATAGAAATAATTTTGTCCCTCGTCTGAGTTGTACGCACACTGAACACAAGGAGGAGAGCCCTTTCAAACCCAAGGAGATAAAAGCAAACAAATATCAAAACAAAGAATGCAAACAAAGACGGAAAGCAAGTGAAAGGGTAAGGTTTTTGACAGGGTAAAGCAATTGTCCAGGAAAATAAATATTATAAATCTTCAGAAAGGAAGATCTGAGGGTTTTTGTTTGCTTGTTTGTTTTCTGAAGTGGGGAGAATCACACCAAACACAATCTCAAAGTTCATGAGATGCTGTGCTTATTTAGGAGTCTTAAATAGCAGAGGCTGTCCATCTGCCATACAGTTGCATGTCTGTCAACTGCCTGCCAGGCTGGGGCTCTGGAACATCCCGGATGTGCCAGCGGATCCTCAGAATCCAAAATCCAACCCACACTGTCAATGATCTTTATTTGTTTTTGTTTATTTCTGTTTGTTTGTTTCTGGCAAGTTCAGCTAGGGAAATGGAAACTACTAGGTAAGAGTAGAGTTGTAAACTATTACCTAACAATATTCTTCATCTTCCAGAACCCTGTGTTACAATCTGAAACAGTTAAACTACTTTAAAAGAAACATATTTTCTGTGTTTTTCCCTATTTTTAAGCAGCAAAGTACTAAAATGCAGTGCCAAAGCTTTTTCTTCCAGTATTTCCATCCCATTAGAAACCACAAAAGTAAGGCAAATGCTGAGAGCAAGCTTCTTCCTGCAAAACTTCCAGTTCAATCTGTTGAGCACAGAGGTTTGGATGAGTTTGATTAAGCTTGCAAAGGTTGACTCAGCCCTTCATCCTTCATTGGTAGGTAAATTGAATCATGGGGTTTATAAAGAATAAGCCTTGCCAGACAAACCTGATTGCATTTTTGATGGAATTAGAAAATTAGCCGATGATGGGAAAGCAGTAGATGTAATATATCCGAATTTCAGGAAAGCATTTGATACCGCCTCATGAAATCCGACTTGAAAAATTAATTCAGGTTGGCCATGAGTAGAGAACCACCACACGGGACGAGGAGCTCAAGCATAATGAAGGGGGACAGCAACGCAAGGCAGCCTGTGGCCCTGGCCTCAGTGCTCTGAGGACATCTCGCTTGGTCCTCCCAGAGGCCGCGAGGCCTTCTGCGGCCTTCTGCCGGCCAAGGCTGCCCAGCTGAAGGGTGAGAGCCCCACAGAGGGTAGCTGAGAGCCAGCTGAAGCAAAGGAGACAGATCTTTAAAGGACCCAGACTGTCTCAAGGCTGATTTGTTCTGCTGTGCCAAGGGAAAGAGAGACTTAGGCTATTGTACAAAACATTCTGCTGTGATCTCATGCTCAGTTCTGAAGGCGTCACCCTGAGAAAACACACTGACAAAGAGAGGTGGTTTTAGGCAAGAGCAAAGCACAATGTCCAGGTGCTGATGTGATAGAATTTATGTGTACATATGTATATATATATATACATATGCTTATATATATACACAACATAAATAGGCTGGCTAAAAGGTGGCCGTGGAGGTTTGGCGAGGTACCAGCGCCCAGAGGCCATAAGGACACAAATATAAATGGCAGTGCCTTAACCATTGAGCTTGGGGATACTGCTGCTAACTCCCTCCTGTAGGAGCTTCCTAAGGCAAGAATGGAGCCTTGGGATTTAATGCCAAACGTCTGACAGTAGGGAGAGTGGTGTCACTATACGGGCTGGGATGAAATCACTAAAAGAAATACGTAGTTGAAATGCAGTTGAACCCAAAACAGTGAAAGCACTGGGTCTACAAAGTTCTCAGAGGAAATGGTAAATAGCTCATCCATCAGGACTTTCACATCTAATTGGGATAAAAACTTTTTTTTTCTTTTTTTTTTTTTCTCCATGTGGATTCCCCTGGCCTCTGCCAATTCCTTGAAAGCTCACAGGAGCCTCAGTGGGGCTTGGTCACACCTCAGCAGAAGACAAGCCCTTATCCACCCATTAGAAAAATATTTCCTCTGGCTATTGGCCATGCAGAAAACAGATCCTAGTGTTCACTGCAGTTTTTTCTTTCTGATTCTCTCACACTGTTCCTCCCATCCTATTTGTTCTGCACGCCTTTTCTCTCATTGCTCTGCAGGTGCAGAAGGGCTCGCTTCGTGCCTCGCTCCACAGAAACCTTTTCCACACTGGCCTCACATGCAGCAAATGTTTATTTCTGCATCAGGGCATCCTGCACATTTTGCCTGTGTAGAGGAGGTTGAGCCCATCACCGAGTTGGGGTAGATTTGGTCACACAAGCTGCCAATTTGTTTATCTCTGTTCAACTGTTTTTTAACTGCTGAGAGCCTGAATCTAACGATCCACCACTTTCCTAAGACCTTTTAAGTCTACTTTCAAAGACATTGTTTTACTGCTGGGTTATATACCCCTTTACAGAAGGAAAGCTTTAAGCCTGAATATTAAAATAAACTGTTTAAAGTTCCTTTTTGGATTGTGAATCTATTATTAAAGCAGGATGGAAACTAGTTTGCAGTCTGCCTTTTGCACAGAGCATCCATAGTGCCAGAGTCCAAAATGAAGTCACTTTTTTGGATTAGACGCAGACCACAGAAGGCTTGGAAATGCCACTTGTAATTAAAAACATTGGGTCTGGATCTTTCTGTCTTTATCGAGGTTAAATGGCCACTGGAAGCAATATGAGTTGAGATTGAAGAACAACAGCAAGCCTTGTGTCCTCTATTTTCTAATATATTCAACTGTTTATGGATGCTAGGAAAGCTTTGTACATTTTGTACGTTTCAACAGTAAAGTGGATGCAATTTCCTCTAACTTTGATAGTGATTGTAATAACAGTTGGTGCTCTGTGAAGCCAAGCAGAGCCACCCTCTCTCATCCTCTTGTTCATGCCATATGACTCTCAGCCTTTCAGTGTGGACAAATCTTCTGGGCTCTTGTTGCAGCTTTCTTTTTGCTGTTGTTTCCATCTTCATCTGTTGTATTTCTGCTAAAGCCTTGTCTGCTTTATGGATCAGAGCCTTTAATTGTCTGGAAGAGCTTAGCTCAATGAAGCCCTGATGCTGCCTGAGTTATCACAGTATCAATACTAATTGCACAGGACTGAAATTCTTCAAAGTAATTTGATGCATCTGACATGGGCCAGATTCAGTAAAGGATGCCTGTGGGTACCCAATGAGGGACGTGACTGGAGCTGAAGTGCTGAGCAGAACATGGAGGTCTCAAGCACCCTTCAGCTCACACCCTGATGCTCAACACCTTGTTGGGCATGATGTGGCTGGGTCTGACATCTCCTGCCTGAAGCTCCCCTGCATTCTGCAAGCCACGTGTCTCTCCATTTTGCTTCCCTCCAGTAAATACTCTCAGAATTTGTACTGCATAGGACCAGAAATGTAACTCCAGCCACTTTTCCTCCACACTCTTCAGGGACCAACAGGAGCCGACCAGCTGGACGACAGACCCACCTCCCCAGCCCCTGAAGCTATTGGCATGAAGAAACCTATGCCAGATTCCAGGAAAAGTATGTAGAAAAGGGGAGTATGGACCTGCAGACTGGTGGTCAGGGCACCTATCTTAGAGACGAGTAGCCCAGGACACCTTCTCCAGTGTGGTCTCACAGACAGCCAAGAGGACCAGAGGGAAGAGCAGTTCTGTGTGGATGGCTCAAAGCCCCCAAATTCCTGAATTTTCTGTCCCCCAACATCCAGCCACCTGGCCGCCTGCCAGGGGCCCCTCTCTCAACATCCCTGGGTTTAGAGCAGGTCCCAGACTCCCCTCTGGGGATGGAGCTGAAAAACCACAGGGACTTTTTTTTTTCTTTTTTTTTTCCTTTTTTTTTTTTTTTTTCCTGGCACAACTGGTCTCAGCGTAAGTGATTTCTTTGAAACGACATCTTTTCAGAGGGATGCCCATTTCACCATAAGCCTTCTGTGCCCAAGTTTAGATTCTTTCTGATAAGAACTCCCAAATGGGCTGAATTTGGCATGAAGTTATTTTGTGCACTTAGCAGACCACAAGGCAGAGGAGAAATGCCAACAGCTCATTAACCCTTGTATCCCTCTCCTTTTAACCATATTCATTATATCATTTACCAATGCAGTGGAAGTATTGCAGCCGACGCTCAGGAAAGACTTGAGGGTCAAGTGGAGCAGATAGGCACCCAGTCCTGGATCTGCCCAAGTGAATAGTAATGGGGAAATCATCCACTGGGATGCACTTGGTCCTGCACCGGACTGATCCGTAATGCTTCTTTGTCAAACAGCAGCCTTTTACTTTAATTTTTCCCTTAAGTCCGTCCATAGTTCTTGATGTCATTTTCCTTTTCAAGGTACTTGGGTGCTGTGCTTTAAGCTAGGTTACAATATCCCAATATCCCAATCTGCATGGTGATGGCATGCATGTCTTCATCAAAAGCACCAGGCTTTTAGTATGTTTCAACCGAATGTGGAAAGTTTTTTTGCTTCCCTTGGGGAGCAGGAATGCAGGTGCATAGAAAATTAGAGCACTGAAAAGAGGTGGGTCATGGGAGCCCTGCTCTCTGCAGATCGGTAGGGCAAAAATCGCAGAGGGAATCTGCATGTTGTTAGATGGCTCAGTTAGCAAAACCTGAATGCATTTGACACATTTAAAGGTTTAAATATCTCTTAAAACATTTTACTGGCAGAATTTTAAGGCCATCGTTATTTCTGCATTGAGCCACATGAAAATGAAGACGTCTCGTGAAGTTCTGCTCACAGAAAATGTCAAAAAGGGCAAAAAGGGCAACCTCAGGTACAGGAAACAATGAAAAAATCCTATGTATACTGATACTTCTTCATGCACACTTGCATTTTTAAACACACCCATATACTCTTTGTGCAAAGCTGTGCTGTGCTGGAGGAGCTGAGGATGAAACTAGGAGCAGAACAGACTCTGAATGCAGCAGCTATAAGAGGACACTAGGAGGAAAATGCTGAAAGACAAGGACACTGTTAGGAATGGAGCTGAGGTATGACATGCTGCAATAAATGCATGAAAGAAGGGTGATCATGTGCTCGGATGGGAGAGTGGCAAGGCCAAGGGGCTCCAAGACGCGTGTCCAACTTTGGTTGTGTATCTTACAAGCAAACAACCCACAAACACCACTGAAGGTGACACCAGCATCTGGCACATGTGGCAAAGGGCAAGAACTGTCAGATTTCTCTTCCCACAGCTATTAATATGCAACCAAATACTTCTGGAGGTGATTAAAGCAGTGTGTGTTGACTTGTCAGGGGACAAAAGGTGGCTTGTCACATGGTTCACCATAACCAGGCTGGGACTCCTATGAAACCATGAAATTTCTTCTGTGAAATACTTCCATGAAAATTCTCTGCACCACATGGGCAGAATGGGTTGAAGAACGAACTGAGACTCACTGACAAATCATGGCGCGTATCCTGCAACAAGCACTGCCTTAGCATTTGAAATGCATGATAGAAAACTGTCCTAAATGACCACTGACCTTCACAAGGAAGGGGGAAAAAAGCCAGACCTGACTTGACGATATCTTCTCTGAAGAAAAAAATAAATAAAATCCCGCCCTATATTTAACTCGATTCTCATGAATGATCACGTGTGCCACAAGAGGATAAATTTGGAGCATTCTCAGTTTCAGAGTGAATATTTTATATAAACACACTAAAGAGTATAGGAAAAATACAGTGCTCTACACACCAGTAATGCTCAGTGAGCTAAAAAAACAGGCTGGGCCAGACCTTAGTTATAATTCCCAGTGCAACTTATTCTTGACTATCAAGTCTCCCGAGAGATACCTTACATAACAGGAAATTGTGGATAATCACAGAAAAGACATCAAAGCCATTTCAGATATTTCTAACACAACAAAAATATAGGAGATGTTAAGGGGGGCAGGGGTGTGTGTGTGTGAATTAGCATTTCATTTTTCATTCTGCATGGGTTGGAGCAGCACTTGTGAACCTGCTGGGGTGCCGAGGTCCGACCAGCCTGCCGCGTGTTGCCTTCAGACCGTGTGATCTCAACAGGAGAGCGCCGAGTGGGAACAGACGTAGCGGATCAGAAGCAGTCAGGGAACATTAACTGCATACATGCATAATTATTACTACAGTGACCTGATGGAAATTGTGCAAGGGTTTCAAAACGCTGCTGTGTACCAGAAGTGTGAAGAATCAAACCTTCCTCAAGCCACTTTGTGTCTCCACGCATGTGTTAGCAAATAGAAATGACTAATAATATTATAAACAAATATTAATCTCCTAGCAGCCTCTCAAATTTCAGCGTGGATTTTCAAGAGAGAATGACTGGGGGCTTTCACAACGGTAAAAGACTGCGGCAGTACATAGGCTCAAGCTGAACGTTATGCCAGTGTATTCTGTGCAGGAAGAGCTACAAAAATAACAAAATGCAAGAGCGAGGGACTCTTACTGCCACAGCCTTCACAGTGTGTGTTGTGGATCCATCTGTCTGTCTCTTTATGTTTGTCTGTTGATCTCGCCGTGCTACAAAAGTAGTATGATGACTTAAAGGAGGAAAAAGATGAATTCAAATTCAATCACACTTTTGTGTGTGTGTGTGTGTGCGCATGCTTTTTTGTTGTTGCTGTTTGTTTTTTCCAACACTGTACAATGGTGCTGGGCATTGCACAACAACGTAGTTATGTCAGAGTTGGGGGCTGTAGGTTGTGGAGTTTTAAAATATGCTGAAATTAATGAAACACAATCCACTGATCCATGGTTTTATACCAGCCTGTCTCAGTCTAAGGTCAAACTAAAAAAGTTTTCTGACAAGAGCTTCAGGACTGGCTCTCTTTCTGTTTTGCTGCTGAGTTAGCTGGTTAGCTAAGTAAGTATAGCATAACCAGTAAAATAATCCAAAAGAAAGAAAATAAATCTACAAATTTAGGTTAAAAACAAAAGTTATGGTAACATAACTGTCTTCAAGTTTTGCAATAATCCTCCAGTACTTTTGCATCCCAAAAGGCTCCAGATGTGACCAGCCACTGCAAAATGGCAAGTTGTTTATCAGCGCTCTGCATTGCAAACTGGCACCTGTAATTTCACTCTCACTTTGCATCAGCAGAATTAAGATATCCAGAAGAAAAAAGAAAAAAAAAAAAAAAGAAAAAGAACGTAGACAGGTTTATGCACATTAATGTGTAAGTGCTCGGAGCCAAATGCCCCGTCTGCCACCCTCCATGCGAGGCGTACAGTGTCGGACCCTTCCTCCTCAGCTGCCTGCATGGGGCATGCTCCCAGCGTTTCTCTCTGCTGGGTGCTGAGGGTGGCTGCGTCAAGCGGAAAAGAGGGAGCACAAACAAGCTGGCTACCAACAGCACTGCTGTCAAGCACTGTGTTTGTTCTCACCTCTCCACGAGCTGCCTGGCTTGGTGGGGTATCGCGACCCACTGCCCCGCGATGCTGCCCACCAGACCTGGCTCCTGGCCACTGGCAGCTGTGGGCAGAGTTGGGTGGCCTTGATCAGCTTGTCTTCTTCTCTACTCACACCTTCTCCTTGTGCTGGGGAGGAAAGCTTCCTCTTGATTACTGCTTTCTAAAAATGAGTGCTACCTTCTTCATTTTTACAGGTGTTGAATCCCAGTCGGTGATAAAAGCGATGAAGTGAGCCGTGCTGCACTCAAGGGGCAGATATATTCTCAGAAAGTCACCTCCTCCTTATTTCTGAGAAGCACCTGCCAATTAGTAGGCTTAAAAATATCACTAGCGTTACATAAGATCGTTTAAAATTCGTCTGCTTCTTGACTCCGCAGCACTTCACCTATTACTAGAAGTAATCAACCTTCATTGTGCTTTAAAATAAACTTGAAACCAAGCAGCCCTGAAGAAATATAAGAAAGAAATTTCTAACTGCTTCTTTCTGTGCACAAGTGGACATGGCATGTCAGGACATGGATTAGTGGTGGACTTGGTGGTGTCCGGCTGATGGTTGGGCTTGATGATCGTATGGGTCTTTTCCAACCTGAATGATTCTATGGTTCTGTGATCCTAAGTATTCAAAGACTCCCATGCCACATGCAGCCTGAGTTTGTGCTATTGATCTTGCTGGGGGTTGTGAATCTGCATCCCTGACCAAGCACCTCCAAAACGTGGTGCTAGTGTGAGTGGGCACACCATCCTTCTCCACTAATGACACGTAATTTGTGTGACACTGTTCAGAGCTTATTGGCATTACGATGGAAATGGCTGAATGAATTCCAGACATGCTCTTCTGAAATTTTTAAGGGAAGACTATATGGGAATAGCTTTTCTGGAGCAAACGCTGACAAATATCATCTCCTGGAATAGCTGCAGTTCTGAGGGTCAGAGGAGAACAATTTCAGGTAATGTAGGTCCCTACTAGGAGTTACACGTACATCCCAGGTACAAAGATCATAAGGGTAGAGCAAGTGTGCTGCTTATTGTGCTGTAAAATGCATTTATACACAATGAAGTTTGCCTAAAGTAAGTATTAAGTCCTCCATAGTTTCTGTTTATTATATGGTGCATTATAAGTAGCAGAGGTTTTCTGGCTTAAATTTGTAGAGGATACTGAAATCGATACCTGGTATTTTTCAGGAACTGATTCAGGCCACTGAAATTGATGAGAATTTTTCTTTTGCCTTCTGTGATTAGGCTTTGAGGTTGGGGTTTCTACATTACCAGAAAACTAAGATGGCCCTTTCTCGTTCACTGCCATCCTAACTGGAGAGTTTTGGGACAGGACCTGCGCTGCAGGAGGACCGATCCATGGCCCTGCTACAGGTACGCCAGGAGGGCACCAACAGCTGGCAAGTGCCTGTTCCGTCTGGAGTCTTGCAACTGAAGCAAAGCCAAATATGTTTAGGCTGATGACTTGATTCTCTCATCAGAAAGATATGTGAGTAAGAATTGTTCTATATCTTGTAAAAACAGCACTATGCTTGTACATGCATGTGTAGAACTGTTAGAGATTTTACAAGATACATGGAAATGTGTGCCTGCTTATCGGAGGAAAGAAGCGAACTCAACATTAAAAAAAATCCACCCTCTAGCTGAGACCTTGCCTGCCAAGTTTTAGCTGCGTATGCTCTGTTTGAAGCACATACTCCCACGTCCCGCACTGAGAGGTGAATGCACTCTTTAATTTAGAGTGAAGATTTAGGAGCAAATTCTGCTTTCATTTACATCATTAAAATCCTAATGAGGCTGTAAATCAGGATAAGAATATGGTTGAGGTCGATAGGGTTGGATGGATTTAAATGACTGTAGAATTTGTCCAGTTTAGGTGGAAATATAAACCAAAGGCTAGCCAAAGCAGAGCAATGAAACAAATACAAATGCTGATGCAAAAAGATTTCACATTAGTATTAAAATCTGAACTTCATAACAAGGATGTTATACTGGCCAAAAATAATTTACAAAGGTCTGATATTTAAATTCTTAGTTAAAATACTCTTGATAAGGTAACTAAAAATGTATTTTTATACTGAGGTTGACAATCTTCTTTCATTAAACTATTAATAAAACTTATTGCCTTTCCCAAAATATACCAGCATGATTACCTTTTCCACGATTTCCTTGTTGTTCACAGGCTTCAGTTATTTCAAATTTCAGATATTTCAAATACAACGTGGGATGACCTGGCAATATGTATGCCTTATATTCACTGAGAGCTTTGGTTATGCATATGCAGCAAATTTGTTTTTGAATTAGAATTTGGAGTACTTTTAATTTTGCCAATGTTAAGCAATCTTAATATTTGCCAATTAATATGCAATCTAAACTTGCTGATTAATAATCTTCTAGGTAGTGCATTGCTAGGATGTTGTTGGTGCTGTGCACCAAAGCTGCTGCCATTTCATGAGCTGATGTTGACATGGCAGGTCACTGATGGGGTTGACTGTATTCCACCTCTTTTTTTCAGTCTTTCTCTTTTATTTCCTCTCTCTCTCTCTCTGTCTTCATGATTAGCAGATTTCCATTCTATTTTAAGTCTCAGTTAATGCTGTTTTGTAGTGTTTCAGTACAGGGGAGCAGAGATTGGAAGCTGCAAACAGTACCCCATCCTGTATGTCCTGTCCAGGTCATGGATTTCAGTGGCAGCCTCCACTAAGCACAGCCCATGGAGTCAGCCTCCGAGCTGTGTTGTTGCCAACTTATTTTTGTATTCCTTAAAAAGACATGCAGTACTTGCCAGGAAATACAAGAAAATAAAATGAGTCACTAAAACAGTAGTTGTTTTTATTGGAAATTATTAAAACAAATAGTAATGTTATCATATGTAAACTTTATTATTAACATTTCTAGAGCAAAATGATTTCTGATAATGAGTAGGGATATAACATCAAGGGCCATTTTGTCTTACAAATAATATTAATATGAGCTGATGCAAGTAGTGAGATTGCCTAATATAATTTTGCTGACACAAGACATGTAATGAGAATCTATGGAATATGGCATATAAACCCATTGTCTTGTGAGCAAAGCTCACGTCTCCAAACTGCACAGCAGCAAATCTATGATTTAATTGTGAAGCTCTTTCCTTACAGGCAGCATTAATTCCATATGCCACTGATGTTAATTATGTTTATATTAGAGACACACACAAACATGATTATTCTTTATTTTCTGAAAGGTGAAGGGAGAGGTTCTAAAAAGCAAGACAAAATTATTTGTAAGATTTCAAACCCGTAACAGTATTTACAGACAAAGAATCACAGATAAACAGACCTGAAAATTGAAATTATTTGATTTTTTTTTTCTCTTTTGGGTATATCATGATCCCAGGTCAAGTTTCTCTGTTGTCTCTGAAAACTGCAGTATCTATTTTCTTGTATCCCTTGATCCAACTAGCAATATCACACCACATCCCAACACTTATAATACAGCCTTTAAGATTGGCTTATGCAAAGGGCAGTATCTAAGGGGATGAAAATGTCAATTTAAATTATACTGTTGAAACTACTTAGTACCTAGAATTCTTGAGCTTCAAGTAGGTGATTTCCAATGCTCTCTTGGTTGTTGCTATTTAACCCAGCAGTTCATAGTTCCTAAGTGTAAAACCATGTGTGCAGAGGCATATTTTATAATTTTACGATTACACAATAAAACATACATTACAGTAAAGCTTATAATTAGATTTCTAGTGAAAATGTTTCCGTTTGTGACTAAAATACAGACTATGTATGAATTTTTTGAAATATTTGCTTAAAATGTGCTGTTTCCATAAACAATTCTGACAGCAAAACTATTAGTTAAAATATTCACAAAAAGAAAGCAAAAGGAGCATGAATACAGCCAAATCTAATTCAGCTTTCTGTCTTGGTAAACACTTGTGGAAACATTTCTAAAAGCATGTTTCTAGCTCTACCTCAGAATACCACTGTGATAGACATCAAATCTTTCTAAACCATCTATATATGTTCTTTATAAAATTACAAAACATGTAAACATACATTTGATCCCAAGAACAACAAAAGAACTTTTATGCAAATGAAATGATGTAAGGCAGCAAAGTCAAGCACTCAACAGGTAGGAATCACCAGTGTGATTCTTGCTCGTGAAATCTTGGTTACACACATGTTGATGCTATCTTGAAAGACATGTACTTACGCTACCTTTTTGAAAGAACAGTTGCAAATTTAGTTCACAGAATGGCTTTACAAGCTACCAAGTATTTATTCCATCTCAATTTTCAATATGTGACTACAGCCTTATGTGTGGTGTGGAACACCTTGGAACCATACTGTGAAAACAGATCTATTAACCTTTAGTTGGTTTTCCTACAATGTTATTGTAACATTTGGAGGCACAAAAGCTTCAATCAATTCATTTCCAGAACAAATATGAAAGCAAAGAAGATGAAAACTAAGGCAAAAGAAAATGAAAAATGAACGTGTTCTGGAGTCTAGCTTGAGAATATCCATGTTTTTTCTTCTGACTAATTAACATTTTAATTATTCTGTTAGTTGTTCATTGCCATTAGGAGCTTAAGCTCTACCTAGGTGCCCTATTGGTAACTGAATCGAAACTGTTCATTTTCAATCCCAGCTCGCTTTCAGCTGCATTCTACCCTGGAGATGTCCTTACCACGGAGATTCATAAATTTTCCCTGCTAAGGTTGTCTGAGCTGATCTGCTTCTGGGCATACCTTGAAATGCATGTATCTTGTCAACACAGGCAATTTGGCTATCACAGCCCTGTCAAGACGTGCAGTCTAAATATTCCCACACTTAACCTCACTTACACATTTGGTACATTGGAAGGTGTCATGATTGGCCAAATGGGTGGTCAGAACTCCAGGAAGCTTTTCTGAATCACCAACGTACCATTTTTCTAAAACTATCTGGAAGACGCTAAAGAGATCGTAATAATGCAGGCTGGAATTTGACGTAAAATAAATTGCTAAAGCTTCTCAGGATCAGCGCCATTTGATGTTGAAAGACGGCAATATTCAAGGACTTTGATGTCTGAAGGATGACACCTCTAATAGCAGATTGCCTCCTAGTGCCATGCTAAGGTAATGACTGAGAAGGCAAAATACCCAGTCACTTCCATCAATTCAGGCATTTGCAAGTCCATCATTTAATTCATGAGTAAATTTCATATCATGAAATTGTCCGCTTTTATGAGTGGATCATCATTTTCAAATAAGGAAGAAAAAATACGTTGGATATACTTAAAAAAATCAAAAAGATATTTCATCTTCCACCAAAAAAAAAAGGTTGTTTCTGGTTTCTATCATGAGTTAAACAAATCTCTTGTTACACCAAGTTTGTACCAGGGGCATTCTGCATATTTTTTTCTATTTCAAACTTTAATTTAGATCATTCAAATACTTATCTTATCTTAGCGTGTAATAAACCTTTACTTTTTCTATATATGATATGGATGGTGGAAAAAAAAAATATTAAAAAAAAAAAATAAAAGATATTTGTCCTAGGTCCTTTCCTTTTTCTTTGAGCCTGAGGATGTCTTTTGGAAGCTCAACTCCTCCATCTTCTTTCCAGAAATGACATACATAATCTATACTTCTCTGTGCTTGCTTGGCAGAAGTAAAACAATTTTTTATCTCCCACCCTTCAGATCTTTCACTAAGAACAGTCAAGTGAATTTCACACCTCACACAATTGCAAAGAAATTACAGGCACATTGAGAACACTTGACTCAGTTTGCTTCCAGGATAATGTATTTTTGGTAAGAAGTAGAATTTACAGTATGTAAACCCTGTCTTTGCAAATGAAATGTAGCAGCATGAGGGAACATTATATATATTCAACTTCAAACATACATTTGACAAAACAGAAGAGAGTGTCCAATGGCATATCTGGCAGCCATAGACAACGGAGGCAGAACTGCTTCCTACCATCCGACCACGCAGGGATCCCACGTGAAGACACGGATCAAAGGGGGGCACAATGAAATTGTGGTCTCCCTACCCCTCACCTGGGCTTACACAAGGATCCTGGTGTCATGGTGCAGACTCATGCATGTGACGAGGAGGCACCATGAGCTGTGAACATCACACAGAGGCTGAGCACCACAGGGCCTGGTCTGCTGGTGGCAACAAGCACATGGCTCTCCCGTGCAGGAGGGCAGGAGGCAGCCCCGAAGAAAGAGAAAGCAAGAATGTGATATATTACAACACTCACTGAACTGGCTGGCATACATGGCTTGGGTGGCTCGTCTCATTCCAACCAGTCCACATATCTTTTGCTGTACCTTACTGCTGGTACAATGCTACTTCTCGCTGCGAAAAGGTCTTATAGGGTGAATGCCACAAATAAAGAGCCACTTTTTAACGTTAGCAAAATTTCTCTCTGATCAGATGCCGAACAGATTAGCTGCCTTAGCCTCAGAATCCCGGTACAGCGCAAAGAGCAACAGGAACCCTGAGTAGCCATGGGAATAAATGTTTATCTTCAGAAGGTCAAAACCTATCACAGTTTCAGTTTTCAGCTAAACATGGGTAAAGAGTTCCTATGGTTCATCTCTTTAAAAAAAATCTATAATAAAACTGTCTAGAGGAAAAAGGTTGACTTGCTCCCACATGATTCATTATTTCTCAGATAAATGTTATGTGGCATTTCTATATGTTTATATTGTGAATTCACCAGTTTTTTGCTATGTATTTGAAATAAAATAATATTTAATAATAGTTTATGGCAGAGGTCTTTTTAAAAGGTACAATAGGTACAGCATTCAGACGTTATATACTTCATTTGAATGAGAAAAAATGTTAAAAATTATGATTCACTTGCATTACAGAAATTTTATTTTACTGCCATTATCAAAATTACATTATTTAAGCACTGCACAATTTTAATGCCAAATTATCTTTTCACTGAAAAAATTCTTCTTGGTCAATTACAGTGTATTAAGATCCCCAACACCATTTTTATATTACATTACAAACATCTTCTGTGCATGGCTTCTTCAACATAGCTTTTCTGTTTAATCAGATGGAATCTCAGAGTTGTGATTTACAAACTGGTCTGGATCAGGAAGTATATATACGAGATAATGATATTGGGATCTGTTATGCTAAACATACATGCTTATCATCTGTGTTCTATTACGTTTGTCTTTATATATATATCTATATATATCTATCTCTCTCTGTATATATGCTTGCTAATTTTTCCATATAAGAATATTAACACGGTTTTTAGTGTACATGGATTAAGTTATTGTATTAGGGCTAGAGTGGCTAAGTGGGTGAAACTGAGGAAATGCAGAAAGAAGCTGTTGTCTAGGGAGTTGAGAATTAGTTTCCAGCAGACATGTTGCTGCTTACACTGTCAAGGCTCAATGCAGCAAAAAGCACTGGGCCCAGAAGAGTGAATTGTTTCACTTGCTTGAATTCTTGGTTGGCTCTTATTGCTCTAGGTCAGTTATTAATGAGGAAAATAAGGTTATTGGAAATAAGAGATGCTGACAGTCCGACATATATATTTCTGTGAAACCCATATAATATCAGATAAAAATAGTACTCACATGGTGCTGATTAAAAAAAATCAGACACCTTTCAAACATGTCCAAATTTACCTGGACATTTTAAAATATATGACACTGAAGAGTGTATCTACAGTAAATAACAGATACACACACTATGGGTTAAAGTGACTAATTTTACTCATTATAACTAAATCCTAATCAAATCAAAGCTGACACCATATCCAACAAAGCTCACGTTGCCCTTCTCATATAGGATATCCAGGTTGGAGGGGTGAGTTTCATCCCCGTTCTCTTGCCTGGAAGTTGTGTATACAAGCTAAGATGCTGTCTGGACTCCAGTGATAAGCATTTTCTCTTACCTGCCAACATTTTTTCTAATGTGTGCTACTGAAAAAGCTGTGCCATTAAGTCTGTGGTCAAGGAAGGACCATGCTGAATACCAAGAAACTGAGTGGGAAAAACATTCTACAGGACTGTTCTCTTTGAAATAGGCAGCCAAGGGTATGGCTGTGTCAGTCCAGAGCAGTGAAGGATCTACAGAGCAACTGGGCTGTTGCCAATGACCCAATGTCTACTCAATATTTTTTTTTGGGGGGTTCACTTAAGACTAACTCAAGTCTGGCCTCACAGACTGCATGCTCTATTGAAACAAGTTGTGTGAGCTCTTAGGGTACATCCTTTGATAATTCTAAGACCAGGGGTAATAGTTTTAAATGAAAAAAGGGGAGATTTATATTAGAGATTATGAGGAAATTCTTCACTCAGGGTGGTGAGGCACTGGCACAAGCTGCCCAGAGAAGCCGTGGATGCCCCATCCCTGGAGGTGCTCAAGGCCAGGCTGGATGGGGCTTTGGGCAACTTGGTCTGGTGGGAGGTGTCCCTGCCCATGGCAGGGGGGTTGGAAATAGATGTTCTTCATGGTCCCTTCCAACCCAAAACATTCTGTGGTTCTGTGATTCTATATCATTCTATGATCTTTGGTTTAGCTTAGTTCAAAAGGAGTCCAATTTTCATGCTTCAGGATGCAAACAAAAGAATGGTAAGTTAGGATAATTAGTAGATGCATTTCAAGAGCAAACTGGTTTGAACTTAAAGCAATAATGCAGATATGCCACTCTTCAAGCCATTCTTTAGCACACATTTTAAACCTTAGTTATCTGTGCTTCCTCATATCCGAAAAGGAGAGATGGGCTGGAGTAAAGAAGTGAACTTCTTCCGCTGATGACTAAATGCCTCTCAAATTTCACTGCAACATTCCTGAAGAAATCCTTAACTGCACAAGCAATGGAGTGTTTTCATTTGTCTTATCAAAGAAATAGCTCTGAATGGTCACCTGAGAGCTGTACCTCCATTTGCCATACACCAGCGTAACATTGGAGTGGTAGGGCAAGTAAGGACAATAGCGATGAACACAGAGCATGCAATAATGTTTCACATTTTTCATCTTGATATATGTGATCATTGGAGAGTTGCTGAAAAAAATGAATATAACTAATAGCAAAGGGAATATACATGTAAATCTACAATGATCAATTACTAGTATGTGACAGAAAAATTGCAAAATTTAGCATGTAGAGAAAAAGGGACTTGCCATGGCTGTTTGGGCATAATTTATATCTCTTAGTGGCAAAATCATGTCCTCACTAGGGAGTCCCACGTATCCATGCCAGAGGAATTCATGCCTTTCCTCTAGAAGAGAATAAGAAAGCGGGATGGGAACATGTCAGGAATGGGAACGCGTTTGTGATATCCCTTTTAATGTCCCTTTCTTCCTTTCTTTCATTAGTATTCATTATTTTATTTATCATCGGAGTTATCGTTACTGTTGTTGTGCTGCTGTAAAATCCCCATTGTTCAGTGCCCATTGCTGTCCAAGGACAGACAGAAAGAGGGCTCTTGGTCCAAGAACTCAACAAACTAGCAATGGTACAACAACCCTTGGCAGCTGGTCTGGAGATCCGTGCTGCCCTGCGCTGATGTCCTCTAGTGTTGTAGCCCATTACCCACGGGTGCCATGTTAGCCACATGGCCCTGGTGACATCCCATCTTGGTACGTCTTTTGACTAGCAATCAGACAGGAGGAAGGGCCTCTGTATACTTTTTCTCTGGAGCATCTGAGACCACGAGGAGAAATGGAGTTCAACTACCTGAGCTTAACCTTTCTGGATATATGAAAGAACTTATTTGCGTGAAGAGCATTGGAGATATCTGATGTCTTAATTTTGAATAAAATCCAAGCTTTTAATACAAATTTATAGAAAACTATCATTTTTAATGTATATAAGAAGTATTTAACTTCTGGTAATTTAGGACATGGTCCAGTCCAACAATCCAGAAAGGCCAAATTATACATAATAAATGATCATTGAGAAAGAGGTATCATGTTATCCATCTTGTCCACAGCAAATTATAAAGCTATTCTAAACCACAAATGTTGAGTTCTTAATCAAAGAAACTACTTACAATAATTTTACTACAGATTTTTATATAGCTGTGAGGATGTACATCTGATGGAAAGATGATAAAATGTTTTTATAAGATCAAATGATATTTAAAAATTCATATTGCTGTATGTCTTGAAATTATACTGGCAAATCTTTTCATTTTTCTCTCCTCTTCAGTATTAAGCCATAGCCTCAATACTGCAGTCTTTACAAGAAAAAATGCCACGCATGGATTGCCTATACGATGACATAATGGGGGGCATTACAGCAGCCTCCAGATAGTAAAGATCACAGTGAGCTCCTGCTTCCTTAATCGAAGTCAGTGGGAGTTTTGCCTGACTAAGGAGGTTAGGGTTGGGTCCCTGAGAAAAAAGAAGATAATGAGATATAACTAGGAGTAATGGGGTGATATGAAGACATGGAAAATGTAGGTTGAATATCATTAAAATCTTCCTGACAGTGAGCTCTATTATACCAGCAAATAATCTCATTGACTTCAATGGGAGAATTGCCAGAGTAAGATCTGAGTAAAGGCTGGAGAAGCCTTGGTCCCGATCCAAAGCCCACTGACATCACTGGTGATACTTGCCCTGACTTCAGTGAGTTTTGGATCAGGCCCAAGGTGAATGGTTTCAGTATATTTGCCTGAATCCACATAATTCCCAACATTTTTTTTGTTATTGTTGTGAATAGTTCTTAGACACATTCAAATGTGGCTAGCACACGATTTACTGGGTCATTTAAACACAGTTTAATGGTCAGCTGAGGGCATCTTCCATGAGGTGTAAATGTAAAGAAGCTGATGATGTCCATTGTGCAGCCAGGTAATTTAAACAACAGAGGCCGCTAGGAAGAACACGGGTACACAGTGAGGCTCTGCTGTACTGCCAACTGTGCTCAGAGCTCAGAGGCACATAGAGGCTGGGCATTAATTGAATTAGAAACCTCTTATGAATGCAGTGGACAAAAAAGTAGGGAAGCTAAATGCAAGGAATCACTCTTAGGCACAGTGTCAGGAATACTTGCAAAGCAGTACAGAGGAAAAGTCAAGAAATAGTCTTTTTTTTTTTTTTTTCCATTCATCTTGTGTACGGCTCTTGGTAAATAAACTGGATTGTGTCAGAGTTGCCAGCTCCCGCATCCGTTTCTCTCCTCACAGACAAATCTTGCAGGATTACAAACTTTAGATATTACCTGATTCAAGAAAGGCAACAGACTAAATATTTGTGGCTTATGGCTCTCCGCATATAATTTAAGTCATATGTTGTTTTGTGGACACCAGTGATTACATGCATTTTAATACTGGCTCTCACTGTTCTTCAGTGAAGTCACAAATACTGAATATCACAAGTACTGAATATTAAAAGTTAAATTTCTTAACAGTGAACATCTTTGTCCCTTAGTGAATTGCCCCCACCTGGGTATATTTTTTCAGCACCTCACACTGCTCTCCAGCCTATCCACATGTTTCTATCCTCTGCAACAGACTGGCAATTACTTACTTGAAGGTTTCTGTTTCTCAGTAATGTTTCTATTAGCTCATTGGTTGAGTCATTGATGGGAGAGGGGAAAGGATGCAAGGAAGAAGGCCTAAAGCTCATCAATTTTTTATTCATTAATACATATACTGCAGTCAATGGGAAGGAGCTGTAGAGATCTGCAGTGCTCATATGAGACTAATATAACCAGATTAAATAAAACTGCTGCATTTGTTCAGGTAAATTTATTAAAACCTCAGAATCAGTATGGGGAAAAATGAGTATACAACTTCTTAAATTTTAACTTGCATCACTCATCATGGGCTGTAACAGATTTGGAAAGGGTTTGCAGTAGCTCCTGTATGTTGCTCTGGTTACTCTAATATTTTATGATTATATTAGTTTAACCCAAGGAAAAATGACCGGAAAAAAAAGCAAACACAAAAAACAAACAAAAAAACCAACAACAAACCAAATCAAAAAGCAGCTGAAGACAAATTGAATTGACTAGCCCCACCTCTCCCATGACACTTTAAAGCTGTTCAGTCCAACAAGTCATAGGAAATATCTGGGCTATCTTCCTTCCAGGCAATTCCTCAGAGCAGATTCCATTCTAGGCACACCATTTGTGGTCTTTGTCCTAGAAAACTCCAGTTGTGAAGATTTGATCCTAGTCTACCTATTCCAGTATTCCTCTAGCCTCACTGTTAGAAAGATTATCTTAATATCTGATCTGTGGCTCCCTGACTGCAACTTAATCCACTGGCAAACATGGAAGGGAATGCATTGCTGTTCTTTCACAACTACTTTCTAAGTCTCCTATGTACTTCTCTGTCTTCTTCTATGTAGAAAACACAACCCCATTTCCTTCACTCTTCCCTCACAGATGATATCTCCCAGACCTCATTCCCCCTGCTTTTCTCTTTACTCCCTCTAGACAGTCATCATATTGTGGAGCACAATCCTGTGTAGGGTGTATCAGCAAAGGCCTTTTCGGCACCGGGTACAGCAGAAGGCGTACCCTGCAAGTCTTGCAGAAGATGCTCCCAAATGCACATCCCTTAATAATGCCTACCATTATCTGTAACATTCTGGTGGCTTTGAGTCTTGTTAAACTTTGCTTTACTACAACTCTGGTATTTCCTTCTGCAGTACAACATCCGTCCTTACAGTGTGTAAATGATTGCTACAGCCTGTGAGTGAAATTTTGCAGTTAACTTGGTTTTTCACATTTTTTTTTCCTCATTTTTCAACAAGATTTTGAATTGTAACCCTGTCCTTGAATATGACTGCATCTGCCCTCCACTTGCTGATCTCTTCAGAGGCAAGAAACATTTTCTATTCTGTTATCTTAGTCATCACTGAGACTGTTACACAGCATTGGACCAGAAAAGACCCTTGTGAAACCCTGTAGGATATGTATCTCTAATTTAATAATGAAACTCTGATACCTATACTCTCCAAGTACATTTTCTGTAAGCAGTTTACCACTTAACAGCAGTTTCACATAGCCTTGTTTCTTTACCTTGCCTACGAGAATTATATGACATAGTGACAAAAACCCACCGAATTCAAAGATGTATGATGTCTACTGCTTCAATGCCTGTTACTCTGTCATAGAAGAAAATTAGATTGGTTTGACATGATTTGCTCTTGACAAATTCATGTTGGCTGCTACTTATCTCTTTGTTGTCTTTTAGAGGCCCATAAATAGTTTAATTAATTGGTCCAGGACTGAAGTTAAGATGACTGATCTTTTGAGAGTTTCTCCTCTCTCACTGGTTGGCCCCTTTTCAGTGGTCCAGAACCCCAACCACCCTTCATATACTCTCAGAAGTAACAAGTCATAATGCTGCTGCTGCCGCAGCTGGATGTCCAAATAATATCCAGGCTGAGTTTCACACCATGCAGACCACTTGAATGAATCTAATGCTGTCGAGGTATCCATAATTTTCTCCTCCCTCTCCCAGTTGTAATCTCAGTTCTTACCTCTTTATCTTTAGTATTAATTACCTGTGTTGTTTAACCTTGTGCTTTGCTGTTATCATTAAGATGGAAATAAAAAAGCATTTGGCTTCTTGGTATCAATACCCTTTTCTCCCGTTTGAGAAGTGTACTAACTTTCTCCTTGATTTTCTTCTTGCTCCCTTCAACACCTTTTGAATACTCTTCTGCTACAGTTTATATTTGTCATTAGTTGCATTTAATTTCTTTGTCTTGGTGCTTTTAATTCATCCCAATGTTTTTATACCTTTTTTTTTTTTTTTAAATCAGACAATTTCCAAGTTCTGATACTCTCTTCTTGTGTTTTAAATCATTGAAACACTCATGACTTACCTATATTTGTTTCTTAATATGCTTCTACATTTAGGCTTCTGACCTTAGCATGTGTTTTAAAGGAACTGTCAGATCTATTAGATATCTCAGACTTGTTTCCCAGAAAATCTTTCAAATTCTGTGAATTTATTGAATAATGAGTTCTTAAAATCCATTGGTTTTGTTTTTCCTTCTTGGCTTATGAATTAGGAACTTTGACATTTAATGGTAAGGCTCACGAAACTTGCTCCACACCTTCGCATTCTGTGCCATAGTGTGACCATGCTGTTGTTTTTTTCTGTTACTTTCACCCACAAATTTCTAACCCATCTCTCTCTTCTTCTGGACCTTAGAACAAATGTTGTATGACCTAGAAATGCAAGAAAAGACTACCTCTAATTGCCCTCTGTACCCTTTCTGAGCAAGTTATACCCTTCCACATTAACATTCCAGTCATGTAAGTTACTTGAACAAGTGCCTGCTATGCCAATTAACTTGCAGTTTTGATCACGTACCGAGCCTTTCATCTCTCCCTGTTAATCCCCACATATTTTGCTATATATAAGTGTAAGATATTGGGTAGATGGCTTCATCCTCCTTCTTGTGCATCCTATAAGCCTGTTATGAATATCCCTACCTATTTTGCTCCCAGGCCTTTGAGCTGAATTTCTGCTTTTTTTTTTTTTTTTTTTTTTTTCTAACACATGGACTCTTGTAATAAATTCTCAGTATTTCTAATATAATATTCAAGGAACCAGGGTTGCAAGCCTATGCCATCACAATTAACAAAGACAAATCATAACTATTAATTTTAAAGACCGTTCCTTCTCTCCAGGTGGTTTGAAGCAAGAAAGGAAAGGGATGGCTAAAGAAGGAGATCAAATAACTTTGACAGGCACATTATAAAAGGAGCCTTCATATGGAGGCACTTACTTGTTCAAGGGAACCAGACTGAGACCTGGTAGAATGTCCGGGTTACAATCAGGAAGGACAAAAGTCCAGATAAGATAAAAAGGTATATAGATCACTTTTTTGGAGGCCCTTCTTCCCCAGGTACTTTATTCCACTGACAAGTAAGTAGTTCTTGCCCAACTGCCGCGTATTGCTATGGCAAGGGGGAAAACTTTAAGCACACATTTGGTTGAGGTACAGGTCCTCTGGCCATGACTGAGAGAAGGATAGCTGGGATTTCCCCCAGGACGGGCTGCAGTGCTGGGCCTGGAGTCTGGGGTAGCACAGGCTGGTTACTGTCCTGCCCCCCATACTCATGCCTGACTTTGGGCTGACATTTGACAGCTGTGCAGCCCATGCCATGCATTGGTACTCACCGCAGTTGGATTTCAAGCTTGAGCCGTTTTGCGCCTACACCTGAGCTCCCCTGCACAGAGGTCATCTGGCCTCCTTGAGCCTGAGGCACTGGGGCTTAAGAGTATCCTTAAGCACCAGGCTTACAAATTAATGGGAGTGGACTTATCAAAGTTGTCTAAGCCGGGGACGGTCCTGGAGGAAGCACGACTGGACAATTAAGTCATCCCCCCCTCTTCTTTTTTGTCATTTTTGTCATATTTGCAAAAGGAGATAATCACAAAGACTCAAAGACTCCTTTAACAGAGTGCGATTTTACCAAAGGTCATTGAGAACTCTACTGAAAAAAAAATTATACAATAGTAGGGCAATCTAGAGGCTAACTTGAGAGGTGTTTTTTCGAATGCTTGTTAAAATAAGGACCATTTTCGAGGAAATAATAAAAAGTGTGAAATTTTCTTTTATTTTTTGGCATTAAAATTCCCTGGGTCACCGAAGCTCCACAGATACTTTGAGAAGTTATTATGAAAAATTCGGTGGGACTTAGGAGAGCCTTTCAGCATTTTGTGAAAGCACATTTTCTACCAGATGTTTGTAAAGAAAGAAAGAAAGGACAGAAAAAAAAGCATATTTTGATTCCATTGAATCATCAGCTGCACGGAAATCTTTGTCTTCTGAAAGCCCTTTAAGTGCTTTCTCTGGATCAAATATTAAGAAGAAACTTTATTAATTAATTTCTTTATTATTATTATTATTATTATTATTATTATTATTATTATTATCTTTAGGTGACAGAGACTGTGTTTGGAAGCTTCACAGGAAATTTTCTAACAATCTGGGAGAAAGGTTCCTATTTTCTGGAAGTTTTCCAGAACATTACCAGCTAGGGTACGGTGGTGTTATTAAGATCAGCAGAAGATAGTTCTTTCAATGCAGAACCGCTGCTGCTACAAAATTATGTGAAAAATATCAAAATAATATATTTAAATGCCACTGATAATTGCCGACACTTAGAAAAAGCAAAAGCAAATCATATTCATGTGGAAGAATTTGCTTTCTCTCCACTCAGGCTTTATTGAAGCACGATTTTCAAACTCTCTGTGATGATCACATGCATAATTGCTGCTGTTGCTGTTTTTCAGTGCTTCCAGTTTGTGTTACATTTCTAATGAAAACTGATACATACCAGTCGCCATGAATAAGCCAGCATTTGTCAACAACTACCACACAACGGCATCTGAAATGCTACGGCTCTCTACCGAGTGCTCAAACCAACAGAGGGGTGGCTCAGACAAGCCCTCTTGCCTCCTGAGCACCTTGTGGGGATCTTGGGCCATGGTCGCACGTTGAGTGGCAAAGCTGCTGGAGCTGCCGTAAGCCGCTCTCCCACCCCTCCAGCTGCTTCTTCCCACCCTTGGGCCGCCCACAGCCAAACAAACAGCTGTGCCAGCACAATGCAGCGGGTGGGACGGGAACAAGGGCTGGGAACGAGGAGGGATGCTTAAATCGCTGAAGAAATGCATATGGTGGTGTTGTAAAGTGCTGAAGTTCCTTAAGATGCTGTCTCCATGCAGCCAGGCAGCACAAGCACACCATGGTACTTCAGTACCAGTTTTCTCCATCTTTCTTGGGGACAGCCTGAGCAGAATGGAAGGATAAAGCACCATATGACTGCTGTGCCTTCTTTGCTGTACCAGGCAATGCTGAGGAAAATTTTCTGCCCAAATGCACTGACAGAACTTCAACCACTGGATCCAGCTTCAGAACCAAAGGCAGTAGGAGACAAATCTCCTACGGACAAGAGAGCAAGTTTTGATTTGCTGGAAATACACGGGAGCATTGGACATACAGCATTGGCTTAGTTGTATGACAGAAGGCAGGTAGGCCTCTCACCCTTCATAACCAGAGTAAAAATCTCATTAACAACCAGCTGGGCTTGGTAAGCAACAGCCTCATGCCCTGTAACAGTGATCTTCACAGACTGTGTTGTGAAGAATTCTGAAATACATACTTCTGTTTTTTGCATTGGGGTAGTATCAGCAGCCTGATGAGATGTACTGAAAAGCGATGTGTTAAGATCAGGAGTTTCCAGTTCCCTGCTGTTTTTTACTTGGTGTAAACATTGTGAAGATACTCTTGGCTGCTCTGTGACAGCACTGCCACGTGTCTCACGTACACTGGAGTGAGGACCCAAGGCAAGCAGGAGGAGTTGGACCATCAGCCCACCACACAGCCACAGGACAAGGGAGGCAGCAGTCAGCACAGGCACAGAAATGTGCCCACTGCTGTCCAACCTGCAAACCGCAGGCTGTGGAGTACAGCCAGCAGGACGGGATGGCTGGAGGTTGAGCTGTGCTGTCATCTCTTGCAGAGGGTGGGCAGGAGTGTGGGTGCAGGCTTTGTTTGCCTGGTTCAGTGGGTTGAGGTCCCCACGTAGCTGCTCTGCCCCTCAGCAGGAGGGGTGAAAGCAGGTCACTCATAACCCATTCCCACCAGCAGCCTTAAGCAAAGTGTAGTGTCTGCATCTCAGACACTTCAGTGGAAAAAGCTTGTCCTGGCCAGGACCACAGGCGAACACAAAACTGTGGATTTAAAATACACTGCCTACTCCATGGTAACAGCTTGTGTGCGCACTTCTACTCGAGGATAAAAGTGAGGTAATTCAAGGTAGCCTAACCTTCACTTTATGCATGCACACAGGCATTTCCACCACAGGAGCTGGCTCTGTATATTCACACCCCAACTTACCCTGCAGTGACTTGTCCATGTGTTTGTATCCTACGGCAATCAGGCCTCACAAAGTGTCACAGCGGAGCTGAGAATGCTGCTGTCCTGAAACAGAGATGAGGGACTCCCTAGCCATAAAAATAAAAGCTTTGTAAAATGAGAATGTGCTGTAAAAATAAACAAATAAATAAATGTTTGGGTGGATGTAAAGCAGGCTAATTCTGTTCCCTCATTTTGAGAAACCCAAGTCACGTGTACCAACAAACGCAATTACATGAGCATGTCTCCATGGTAGATATCTTCCAACAGATGAAAGTGACCACACAGTTTGAAACAACTCATTCATTTGCAATTTCTTCTCAGTTCCAAACAAACATAGGTGTATTGTTTAAGGATTAGATCTCCTATTCTCTTCAAGTCTTTAATCCGTATCAGTGGTTGCTAGAATGAGATATCTCAAATAAAAGTCCAAGGAATTCTCAGAAAAGATGCTTAGTAATCTGCCTAGTGTCCCTCTTTATCTCACTTGTTTATTCTCAGATTGAGTGATGATCTGGAACATGAGGTTTTGTATCTCCTTCTGTACATTTGTTTATTGTGCTTTTGAATATTCTTGCTGCTCATGAAAACCAATGTTTTTCTTTGTACCTTGGGAACTGCTTGACCTCAGTTATCAGTTGTGGCAATGTGTTCCCTCATCTAAAATAATCTGGTTTGATAAAATGTTTTCCTTCATTGCTAGTGAGTGTGTAAATTTTCATTTCCAGTGGCTTTTCCACTGTCTTTATGTATCAAACAGGGGAACAGAAGCTCTCAGTCTTTTTTCTGCAACAAACCATGACCTTGACATTGGCATGGCAAGTAACGACAGAGCAATTGTTATGGAGACAAAACTGTTCAAAATACTGGCTCCTGCCAGTGCATCAACAAGAACCATGTACCTTCTGGAAATGTTATCATGAGATGACTTTTAGTACTGAATAGCTTTTAAGGCAGGAAAGAACAAAAATAAAGATCTGAGGAGGGTCCTATGCCCCGTCTCCCCACCCCATAACTCTCCAGTTACGCTATGCAAGTTCCTAAAGGTGCAACAAGCAGAATTTCTTGGTTTCAGGCATTAGGACTGAAGGATCTACATGCAGTCCACCTCCTGCCCTCGTAAATATGCCCTTCTGACTCTGCAAATGGAGATGCCTGCTCACAGACTGCTCTGCAGGCTTCTGCAGGATGATGGGCTTCTTTCAGTATTGCCAACAAGCCACTGCAAGTAGCTCCTCCAAATGCAGCATTAACACTGTACAGGTCAAAGACTGTCTGTCCCCAGCCTGTGGCAGAAAATACTCTTTCTTTCCGGCTCCCATTTGACCTAGAAGCAAATTCCTAAATTCAGGTTTTTGATGTGCTAGAGCACCATGCTTGTGGCACTAAGCACATTGAAGTGGGTGATTTCTTCTCACAACCTTCTGGATCTTTGGAGATGAGAGTTTAGAGCCTCTTGGAGCTTATGGATCGAACTCTTCCTTGACTGAACTCCAGATACTGTTCCAAGTCCCATCTTATTCATGGTTGAGAAAAATTCGGACATACAGCAGTTAATGCTTAGAAGCTACTTGCATGAAAAAAGATGGCTGAAAACTCAGGGAGCTACTTCTCATGAACTGCAACTCGAGTGCTTGAAATAAGTCTCTAAAAAAGGAAAACCAAACGTTAATTCCTCTGAGGTTGAGGAAAAACTTGGGAAAAAAAAAAAAAAAAAAGGAAAGAAGAAAGAAATGTAATTCAGCTTTCCATAGGTTGCAATAGCAAAGATTTGGCTCAGAAAACCTTTGGCTAGTACAAACAAAATATGTGTAAGCTTTTCATCAGAATTGCAGAATTAAACGAGAGGGCTGAATTAGGGTAAATGATGTTACTGTTCAATGGGTGAATGTTAGAGGTACATAGATAGTTCTGGGTGCCACATGTGAAACCTTGATCTTACTGAAGGGAATGGGAATTTTTGACTGATATTCCAGCATCTGGATTTCATGCCACTTATTCTTCAAAAAGAGAAGAGTAAATGTTGGTGTATGTGTATGTGTGTGTGTGTGCATGCGTGTGTGTCTAATCAAAGTGTTGTCTTTTTTAGATAGCAAGAAAATCAGGCATTAATTAGCAGCAAGCAGTGGAGTTGGGCAAAGAGCTGTGTGAAGAATACAGCTGAAAGAGCAAAGTGGACCAGTCTGGAAAAAGCAGCCGACAGAGCAGAGATCACAGAATGCTATAAAGCAGTAGACTGGAATAGTGAACCATCCTGGACAGGGAATTAAGGAAGAAATGAAATAGGCTAGCTTGCCAGGAGGCAGTGTGGGGTTTACTGGACAGCTCTGATTTTAATGAGCCTCTAGCAAGCCGTGTTTGCAGGATGTCAATAGTACTCATGCTGTATTTATTTTATTTATGAATAGGTATCTCTGTGGCAATGGTGAATGTGTAAATATTCTAAAGATGCATGAGAGTCACTGCAACATCTTCACACCACGAGGCTGTGTCACAACACATGAGAACACGCCATGACATTAAGCAGCGGCTGATGCTTTGATCAAGTACCAGGGTGCTGCATTTAATGGCAACTCTGCAGAGAGCAGGACTGATCCGGCAGGCGTAAAATGCGAGCGGAGCGGCAGCCTCGAGCGTAGCAGTTGAGGTTGCTCTTCCCCGATGGGAGCTACTGCCCAACTTCTTTAAAATGGGTGCCCAGTGGTACATCCTAAGGCCTGTGCTGAGGAGCCCAGCTCCCAAAATCCACTCAGCAGCCACACCAGTGGGGATTGTCAGACATCGCACCTCAGGGAGGGACGTGGTGCTGAGGGGCGCTGAGGGGAACCCTACGGGTCCCGAACCGGGGCGTGACGGGCGAGGGGCGCTGAGGGGCACCCTCAGCAACCGGTGTCCGGCGTCCCACTCCTCAGGGCGAGGGTTTTTTGAGGTGCCCTCCGGCTGAGGAAGGAGGGGGGCGACCGAAACCAAACATAGCTTGCCCCGCGACCCCCGCGGGCTCGCCTTGCGCCACAGCCGGGTCTCGACGTGTGCCGGGGCCGGGGCCGGTCGGAGCGGCGCTCCCGCTCCCACTTCGCCTTGGCAGGGCACCGCCATCAGACGGAGTGGGAGGAAGGAACATTAACTCCAGCAGCTGTTTCTTGACCCCGGCTGTCAGCCTGCCCGAGAACACGTTTGGTTTTTTTGCCTTTTTATTTTATTTTTTTGGTGTGTGTGTGTTTTCCAAAAACTCGTCGGACGGGGAAAGTTGGGTGCACCCCCCCGCCACAGTCACCCCCTTTTCCTGCTGTCGCCCGCCGTGCAAGCACACACACACACGCACACACAAGCACACTCTCACTCACACACGCGCGCACATCACGCGCACACGCGCGCACCCCCCCCCCCCCCCCCCCCCCCCCCCCCCCGCGCGCGCGCACGCACACAGAGCCAGCGCCAGCGCTCAGAAGCCGTAGCTCGGCTCCAGTAATTCCCCAGCATGGGCGGCTTGAAACTGCTCGGGCTGAATAGCATTTGCTGTTCCGTCCCCGCGGCCGCCTCCCGCCGGCCCCGCGCGGCGCTGCCGCTCCTCCGCCCGCGAGTTGTGCTGACACAGGCTCGCTGCAACTTCGCGCCCGCCGCCGCGCGCCCCGCGCGCTCCTCCCGCCGGCGGGAAACACCCAACGGACACAACGGTCCCAACCGTCCTCCCCCCCCGCCCCAAAAGCCCCTCAGCTCCCCTCAGAGCTGGGAGCCCAGAGTTGGGCTTCGAGGGGCTGAGGGGAGGGCGGCCCGTGGCTGGCCGCTTTCCTTTTTTTAAATATATATATTTATTTTTTGTGTGTGTGTTCGTGTGTTTTTAATTTTTTAATTTTAATTTTTAATTTTTACTTTTGAAGGCGTGAAGGGTGTTGTGTGGAAGCACTGCCGGGCTGTTGGCGGGGGGATGCCCCCTGTCACTTGGCCCCCCATCAGTCTCTATGAAGAGAGGTGCCCAAAATGGCCTCTCCACGCCAAATGGGGTCCCATGCGTGGCCACACACACGTGTGTGCCGCGTGCTGGTGTTTTGACACCCGTATCACCAGGCGGGTGGAAAACTTCGCTTGGTGCCTGCGGTGCACCTCGGGCCAAGGTTGCTTGAAGTTGTTGCTCCAGGATCCTCAGGGTTGGGAGGTTCCTGGGGGTGGTTTTCTCTTGGCTTCCTGCCCTCTGAAGGCCTCTTGACAGGAGGGTTAACTCTTTGTAGGGCTGCAAATGCACATTTCATGTGCACAGCCCTGTAAATCACTGGCATGTTTAGCAGAGCTGTGCAGTGGACATACATAAGGGTTATGACTTGGGGGAGGAAGGAGAGCAGGCAGTACTGTAGCACTTGAGACTACCAGCATGTTTCTTTTTTGCCCCCTCATTTTCTTCAGATTTTATCTTTTACATCACCAGATCATCTGTGACCAGAAAGCACGCAGGCATACCTGCACCACTGCCCTCATCTGTGCTGAGAAGCCCTAAGAGATGGAAAGCTTTGGCCGGCAAAGTGCTGATCATTAGTGCAGCTTGTGCTCAGGAAGTGCTCAAAGGACACGTGTGCCTTTCACGGAGTGAGCAGTCTCACTTGCCTTGGCAGGGTATGGTCCTGAAAGGGAGGAATTACAGTAGGCTGTGTAGTAACCCTGCTGGTCTCTGTGCCCCAAACATGCTGTATATTTTCAGCCTAAACTGAGAATCTGTCTTGTGGTGTCTGATAAGGATGCAGCAGTGGTTCACTCCTCCCCAGCATCCCTAATATGGGAAAAGGAGCTGGGAGGAGAAGATGAATATTGAAATGAACATGCCTGTGGGTGTTTGTGCATCGGGAAGAAGAAGGTGTTAGGAGGAGAGTTATCAGGGCTGTCTGAGGGCAACCAATTCGCGAGGGACAGAGCAAGATGAGCAGCTTTACTTGCCATGCTGTAGGCAACAGACCCTTCACCCTGATCAACTTTTTGATTAAATAGTGTTAATGTATTATATCTTGTATACTCACCATAAAAAAGTCCTGAACACATACATTAAAGATCGACTAAAGGATATTTGTCTTAAGCTAGTGAAGAATATTTTTCTCATTCAGTAGAGTGGGATTACTTGTCCATGACTCCGCAGTTTTATAGAAAGCTTCTGTACTTGGAGCTGATCAAAGGGATACATCTCAAGTGCCTCTAAACTTAATTTGATTAGAACTGATGAAAGCCTGTGTTTTTTTTTTTTTTTTTTTTCCCTAAATTATGATTTTACAAATAAAAGATTAGTGATGTTTTTTTGGAATCTCTGGAGTTGCCTGAACAGAAATCAATGGATGCTGTCACTGCTCTTTAAGAAAAATCGTATTGTTCTCTCATAAAGTTTCTGGAAAATACCATGTTAGTGCCTAAGATTATTATCCTGACCTTTTTTTTTTTTTTTTTTTTTTGTCTTTCTGGTTAGATGATTATGTTCTGGAGAATAGGAGTCGGAGTTCCTGTACTAGTTTGTCTAGTGTATGCTTCTGTCTGTGCCAGCTTTGGGGGGCAGATGAGACAGCAGTGACAGTGTCTCAGCACAAGCTTCTAGGTACACAGCCACATAATTTTCACCAGTCCTTATTTGTAACCATAATAAACTGTACCAGCAATGAAAACTGTGCCTAATTTTTAAAAGCTTCAAAAACTGCTGACTGACACAGGAAAATAACGAATGAGGGTATGTCTGTACACATTTGAAATATGCACAGGTTAATACTTTCTGTGATACTTTTACCTCGTTACTTGCATTTTTTTCCAATGTTAATCTACAGTCTTAAAATGGAAGGTACTAGCATATGTGAAAACTTGTGAGTACTGTTTTGCATTTGGATCCAACTACTTGTAATTTAAATAATGAATTAATTTGCAAAAGTCAGTATCAGATGCCCTAGTCAGCGTAGGGCCAAACTAGGATATCTGAGTACAGAAGGTATGTGGGGCCAGGTGCAGAGGATGTTGAAGACATGTTGTTAATTGAATATTTTCTTGGAACTTTGTATCATATATTAAAGTCACATGTTAATTGCAGGTTGTAATTACACAAATTTTATTCAAAAAAAGTTTTATTTCAAAAAAGTTTGCTTTTTGCAAACTATGCAAAATAGTTTTTTTGCATATGTTCTCAGAGCTGAAATGAATTTGGCTTTAGGATCATAAAATGTACTTTCCCATTGGACCTACATATCCACATGAATCGTGAGCTAAGGGGTCATTCAGAACGGTCCTTCAGATGTGTTTGATTTTATGTTACTCTACTGGAACTTCTCGTCTGTAACGCGAGACCTTGTAAGCTCTTCAGGCATTTGGCAAGGCTGATACTTTCATTCCTTTTGACTGCAGCTGGAACCAGTGGTGCTCTCTGTGCATGAGGTGGTTGGCACCTTGATGGATTGGGCCCTGGGCTCTCCTAAGCCTGTTGTCTCAATTCTTTGCAGTAGGTCTGCCATTAAGAAATCTGTGGATAATATAATGCTTTAGCATTGTGATAAATAATGACTTTTGTGTGTTTGACTTTTTAAGTCTTCATAGAGAGGCACAAATTATTCAATCAGTCTGTTTATCAAAGCTGTTTCTGAATAAGGTCTCCAGACACACATTCATCATTGTGGGAAATTTCCTTCTGAGATTTTTAAGGGGTTCCTTCTCTAATGTATATCTACAGAAACATTTTTGTAATGGGAAATGAATGACCAAACAATTTCATGGTTTCATATATGCTTATATACTATATGATGTTAGTGATTGCTAAGATGACCCATTCAATCATTTAAATTTGCTGAGGCATGTTAGAGGCTGTCATTAAAATTTCTTTTAGAATAACAAAACTAACTCCACCCACACACCACCATTTTGTTTACAGGATGCACAAATTTGAGTGCAAAATCTGCTCTTCGTTCACATGAGTAGGCATAAGTTTTGCCTGCATGGAGGGCTCAAAAACAGCAACCATTCTAATTATATTGTCATTAGTCACATAGATCCCATGAAAAAGATTTGTAAATTTAGTCCAACATGGGGTAAACACGATAAAAAAAGTATGAGGAATGAAAGGTAACCTCAGTGCAATAGTTTGTCTTCTGTACTCTTAGTTTGTTTACTCCAGTTGCAGTCCTAACCTCACTTTGACAAGCTGTGTTTATAAAATATTTCCATTTATATCAGTCTTAGCAGCAAGAACTTTTAAGTTCCAATTGAGAGAGAATTAGCACAAGGCTGACCAGAATACAGTGATTATAATTTTCTTCCTGTCAATAGTTGACATTTAAGTGCACACATTTCATTTTTCATTTAGTTGGTATTTCTTTTAAAAACATTGTTGAAATAATCTCCAGAATGATAATATATTTTGTTATTCAATATTTATTGCTCTCATACGGTAAGGTTTCAACTCTTCTTACAGCAAATACTGTATATATTATATCCTGCAGTTTTTTTTTTTTTTTAAATATATTTAATAATAAGGCAGGTGTAGAGAATAATTTGCTTGGGACTAAAGACAAAAATATGGTGCCACATTGTTCTGCACAAAAGAAACGTGATGGGGCAGTAGATATACCTAAGATAAACAGAAAAATGCACTATATTCATAGTCCACAGGTAGTTGGTATACCAATCTTATACACAGATGAAATGGAAGTATCTGGAACAAAACAGTTCGTTTTCTTTAAAGTTAGAATCCAAATGCTGTATATTCAGTGAAGGCTGAATCTAAATTCTTTACTTGAGTGCAGCTGAAGAAAAACATCAGAATTGACTGCATTGTAAAAATTTGGCTAATGTTTTTAAAAGAGTCCTCAAAGCAGTAGATATAACTTACTTGCCTTGCATGTTAGCTGGTGGTAACCAGGTAGTGTCCAAAACTTCTGAAATCAGTTATGGGATTATTCTGAATCTAATCTGAGCTATTCCACACTTCATAAAAAATTACTTTTATTTTGACTGCCTTGTAACTCTAAGTACATCTTGCATGTATTTTTAATCAAAGCACAATACTTAGCATTAATGAAGAGTGTAATGCAATATCTGGGCAGAATAGTCATGAGCAAAGTCTATAATAAAAATAAGGAATCTTTGCAGGGCCTACAGCTGCTTCCAGTGAAGTTGGTAATAAAGTTCCCAGAGATCTCACAGTTGCAGGAATAATTTTCTGAAAATATTGTAGTGATACAAATAAACAGAAAAAAATAATTGAAGAGGAAAAGAATAAACAACTGAAAAAGAAAAAAAAAAACCACCACGTTCTATTGCCTATGCAGATGAAATTCATTTTTCTAAAGTTTTCCTGCTAACTTTTTGTTCTTTTTCACTGCTGTTGATAACCACTCTGTGATGTTTTGTGTAAAAGTAATTTTATGTCAGTGTTGATGCCAGTTTTAACCCACAAATACCTTGCCTGAAGTTGGAGTCTGCAGCTGTTTAAAAAATATATCATGTTTTTACATGCTTAGCAGTAGTGCTAATACAAGTGTGATATGCAGACGGTGTGCTCATTTTATGTTTAGCTAAAATGTGTGTAATGCTTGGATAACAAGTTGGCAATGAATTAAATTGTAACAGATACTCAAAGTATACTTTTTCAGGTGAGAAAGATGCATTGTGTTGTCCATGTGTTTGTGAAATTTCTTAGCCTAGAAAGAACAAATGCTGGAGAAAAAAAAAAAAAAAAGAAAAAAAAAAGATAACCTACAGTTATTATCTTAGGAAGTTCCTTAGATTTGGGCAGCAGTTTATTGACTGGTGTAGTGGTTAACAATTTTCTAGTCATGAATCATGGCAGAGTGTTTACATTACCCGTGTGGACAAAATTTTAAATCTTTCCTTCTTACATCAGAACTTACGAAATGTTTTTGCTTACTGTGTGTTAGGAAATGACATAAACAATGCACCAGTTAACATGTGGCTTGCTTCATGAATTTATACAAGTGGCTCTGTAAAGAGTGAATACGGTCAGAAAATGAACTCAGTAAAAACTGGAATCTGTGTTTACATCCCTCTCATGATACAGGTCTGAACTACAGAGGAAAGGATGCTGGTAGTGGCTGTGCAATCCTCTATCTGAAAGTCCTTACGTAAGATAGACCTTTTTGCTCACACTTTCATTAATTACTGTTGTCTGGTCAGAGGCTTTCTACTGTACATGTGATGATGCATAAAAGTCGCAAAGATGCAGCCTGTCCCATTCTTTCCATGTGTGCTTTATCTGCTTGCATTTTGTTAACAGTCATATTAGAGTTTATTTTTGTTTGTAACAAATCTAACAAAAACCAGAAAGGAGGTGAATCCTGGAGCTATCAAGATGCAGCTTCTGCCAAGTAAGTCTTCTGACTGTTTAAAACATTTCAATAAGTAACATTTGTCAGAATATTTTAGTCTGGATCCTGTTTTGTCTATTGTTGAGTGAGGGTGACACGTTGGGAATGCTTGGTTCCTCTGATCAGCCATCAGGGGGCAAATCTTGATCTGTGCCCCGTGATTTCAAACCCTACTGCACCTCTGTGCTCGGATGTACTCTATGCCTGAGAACTGTTAGATTGGTCCTGAGAGTGTCTCCACTGCCAAAAGAAAAGGTCACAGTCAACACAAAGCTGGTCAGAAGGAGAATGTGTTAGTGGTGTGATGTGGGTGACCTCGGCGTTGACTTCAGATGGTGCAGAACAGGGAAAAGATTGGTGTGGTGCAATATGGATAAGGACAGTATAGCCAAGAGTGTTAGCCTTCTGTGGTAATAGTGGCCCATGTCAGTATTACCACATGCTAACTGGTAGCGTAATAAGAACTGGTCTTTAGCTGAGGAGGAGCAAACGTACCTCTCCCTTGAAGGATGGAAAAGGTTATTTTAGAGTACTGCAAAATAACTGTTTTCATTTACCTGTGCCTGCTAAAGCAACTCCCGCAAACTCTGGCTGGAGTTACATTTTGATAAACCAGGGATAAAAGCCACTTGCAAAACACTCCTTATTTTTTTGCCTGTGCGTTTTTTGAAGGAGTGCTGTGTTGCTCTCAGACTGTGTATTAAATAGGTCCCCAAATTAAAATCGTTTCCACCGATAATGAGGAAGATTAAATCTGTCATCTAAGGGCTGAGTTTGATAACACAAGGATGCGGTGTTCAGCTAGCCAGCCAATGTAGTATGATGTTTTTGTGACAAATATGTACCAACAATTTACAATGTTGACACAACTGTTTACAAAAGTCTCATGAGAGCTAACCTGTTTGCCTTAGCTTTGCTAGTGTTCACCTTGGCTGCACCCCCAACCTAACTGTAATTTACTGTTCTGTGGTAGTAAAAAGATTTATCCTGGTTATTTTGTGTACCATTAGGTAGACGAGGCAAAGATGTAGAAGGAAACCTCTCTCCAGAGGATATTAATGTACATCAGTTTAGCTTGCAGGTGCACTTCTGCGGGAATTAGCTAGAGGAGTAAAGGATTTTTTTTATAAACAGAATCGAACTGATTGATCCACTTGGTACTAGGACATGTGTTGATTAGATGATTAAATAGGTATTGCTGACTAACATGCTAGTTTTTTTAGCTATTGCATGTTACCACTAATTTGTGTGGACTGTGTTTTGTGCCCTTCATGTTTTCAGGTTCTGGGGAGGGAAATGGTTACTGTTACTGTTATAGCAACATGTCTAGATACTAGTATTTTTGGCTGGTGAGAATAAATGGCTGTAACATCATCAGACTTGCATAGACCTATGCAAGTATTCTAAAAATGTACGTGTTGTAAGATGGGTGGGAATAGTGTGAGCAATGAAAGACTATATAGCCAGGGTTCAACAAGCAGATTACTCAGTTGTACAGTGTAGGCTGTAGTCCCTTTAAAACAAATTAGCTGAGTGGGGTGCGCTAATCACAGACTCATTTCTGAGGGTTGAAGAGGAAGAAGTGAAACTAAAGCAGAGCTAGTGCTGCTGTTTTTTAAAACAGGGCGTGTGAGGAATTTGGAGAAAGAATGAAAGAATGTTTGGACAACTTTTATTTGAGAAGGAAGAAAGAAAGAATAAATCAGTTCTTTTATTTATTTATCTTTTTTAAAAGGGAATAGTTATAAGTGCTGTTCTTTTTCCTAGAAAGACAAATCCTCTTGCTGAATGTTAAGAAGTTATTTCTTGTACTTTGAGGAGGACAGAAGTAAAAGAGGGACCTGGGATCACTCACGCTCAGCTAGCTCTGACTTATGTTGTATCTGTGAAAGAGTGATGATAGAACCAGAAGAGCATTTCCTGATTTTAGATGTCCCCCTACTAAAGTGTTTATGCATTTTTAGGTTACAGGGCACATTTCTTTGAAATCCACGAGGAGGTACTCAGGAATTTAGATAGGCTGGGGATGACAAAACAGCTCCCAAAGTGACAGTGGGATTGCTCCTTCCAGATCTGGGGTTCAAGTTACCCACCTGCTTATGTCCTACCACCGCTGTTCTCCTGGTCTCATCACATAGCTCTGGTGCTTGCAGGACCAAGGAGCTGCTGCAATTCAATCAAGGGACAATTCTCTCTCTAATTTATCTAATATCTTTGTGATTGTAGAGAATGTTTCAAACCAACCCCTTGCTTTGATTACCCAATCCTTTATCTGTGAGAATTGCCTGCTGTGTGCGCAGCATCTCTGTTTGCCTGTATACAGCTCTTCAAGTCTGTTCTCTCTGAGCTTTGTATTCTGCTGTATTCTGTCCCTTCTGTATTTCCCAGTGTGTCCCAGGCCAGGCCTAACAGATGTGGTTCATGTGTTCTAGTAATCCTGAAGTGAGTGTTAAGCTATTTATTTCATCAGTGTTTGTTAACTGAAAGTTTATTGTGAGTGGTATTGATAGTTACTTTCTGTTACTCAGACACAATTCCTGCTAATGGGTGTTCAGCTGGTAATAACTTTGTGAGCCTCCTGGCTGAAATTTTCCAGGCCAGTTGTCCACATCCAAATTAGACTTGTAAACACAGTCATATATTGAAGTTACATGATCATGCAGCATTTTTCACAGCACTCTTCCCTCATAAATGGCCAGGGGGGACCTGCTTCCAGGAATCATGGCTTTTAAGAAGGGTGAGTGTTTTCTGTAGGACCTCTAACTTATTTGGTCTAGAACTTAGAACGTATTTGTCTGGTGAGTCAGGATATTGCTGACACAGAAAGGATGTTTTAATTATTAATACAGTTGAATGCTGCTCTGGAAGATTGGATTATGTCCCTGTTGCAGGATTCATGTGTGAGAAGAAGCAAGTCATTTAACCAGATTTACCACAGGTGCTCATTAACTGCGTCCTCCTCTTTTTCTAGGTTCTTGACCGGAGACTCTGATTTGTGGAATTTCTGAGTCCTGACGGTTGCAAAGAAAATTAGCAGGGACTGTCCATGGCACATGTAAGTTCTCTGAAAAAAATGAAGTCCTAGGCATACCAAATTATCAGGTATCTCTGATTTCCCTCTGTGCACTGCAGTTCTCTTCTATAAAGCAGTGTACAGTCATAAGGGGTTCTGCCCCATCTCACACAGGAACAATGGAGATTCATCTGATGAAACTCCAGGCTTTCTTTATGAGATGCCCTAAAAAGCAATTAGTAGTTCAGTCTTCCAAACACAGTTTACATTAAGTACAGTAAATAAGGCCTGCAACAACATAATAGAGAATGAGAAAAAGCATAAAAAATGTATTGTTGCTCATTAAAGGAACACCACCCATTCTGTCTGACTTTTGAGTACTTGACTTTGCAATTGTAATAATATTATTTTAACATATTCTTTTGTGTACAGTACCTAAAAATGCTGATAGGATTCGTAATTTAAATGTTGCTTTTTAGAGGGCTGCTTTACTAGCAGAAGAGTCCTGGATAAATCCCCCTTTTATAATACCAAAGAAATAATAAACATAAAAGTTCATGAAGAAATAACTCTGTAAATATTTTTAATCCCTCAGCAGTCTTTCTAAAATACTAAAGGACACTTCTACTTAATGAGGCCAACATAACAAAAATCAAAGCAAAGATTCCAGAGAAAAGCTCAGCCAAAATAAAACACAGAAGAATTCTCAGCATGTTTTCACAACAGTGTAATTCAGGATATTATTTTATGTATTTTACCAAACTCTCATGTATAAGCATATCTGGAGATGAGAAAGGATGCAAAATTTTAGGGAGAGTTGTTTTATTACACAAAGGCTTAAGAGGCCAGAGAGGTGATAATGCTTAAAAGCATGTTTATATTAAAAAAAACCCAACAAATTCTTACCTTATCTGGAGGGTAGTTTTTGCAACCTTATATCTTAATATAAGACAGCACAAATGTAAAGAAACAGATAACGCAAACATTATGAGGCTGGTTTTGCTTCATATCACAGGTTTTGGTAAGACATGCATTGATTTTGTTTTTGATTGAAAATGGAAGCCTTTTTTAGGAATTATGTTTTAATTGCATAATGTATAACTGTACAGTAAAACTGAGCTCTGTGGCAGAAGTCTTAAAATGTTCAACTGTTCTAGTAGTGGTTCAGAAGTGTAATCCACACCCATTGTTCTGAGTGCTGACACTGTTGACAACCATTTCAGATAACCAAAATAACTCACAGGCTCATAAGATGATTCATGCTGGAAGGGACCTCAGGACTTCTCTAGTTCTACCTACTCCCCAAAGCAGGATGAGCTGTGAAATCATACCAGGTTGCTCAGGGCTTTTCTCAGTTGGGTCTCGAAAACCTTCAAGGCTGGAGACTGCAAAGCCTCTCCAGGCAACCCTGACTGTCCTCATGATGAAAAAGTGTTTTCCTGGTATCTAGCCAGAACCTCTCTTGTTTCAGCCTATGCCCACAGTATTTTTAAAACATGTTTTAATTGGATTGCAAATATTTTTTCTTACTCCCTGCTGAAAGCATTTTAAAGAGATACAGAAGTTCAGCTGCAGCTGAAACTGATTGGGATAAAAAATTATTTTAGTATGGAGCAGTAATTTTGTATGACCAGAATGCTCCCAATTCCAAACAAAATTGTAACAATGAAATACAAAATTCACTGGATGATAAAATGTGTTTATTAGCTTCATAAATATAAATGATGAACAATGCAGGTATTCCCCAACGAGAGTGAAATTCAACAAAGCAATATGAAACTAAATAAAAAATGAAACAAGCTCAGATTTGTACAAACTTGTCCTCCACACACCTTCAAGAAATATTATATACTGCTGCGATCAAAAGGTTCTTCTGCAGTTTCCATATGATACCATCATTTTATGACTGGCATTTATTGCTATAGCTCATGGATACAAACTTTGAAGAATATTAACAATATCCCATCTAATGACCCCGTGTTTTTTTATATTCTCTGTCTCAGCATGTCTACTTAATGAGAAGCTTTCTTCTTTCTAACAAGCTTTTCTCCCAGTACCATTCAAAAGGTTTGTGGCGTTTTAGTTCACAGTCACAGAAGATATACCTGGTACTTAAGTGCTGAGCAAATAAATCAAAAAAAGATGACAGCCTGACTAGGAAGGAGGCATGCCTCATACTACCAAATTTTCCTTGCTCATCCATCCCATTAGCCAGCAGGTCAGGGCTAGTGTAAAGAACACGTAGGACAGAAAAAAAAAAAAAAAAAAAAAAGTTCCCTTTGTGGAGGGAATGCTTTTTCCAATATGCATTTCTCTGAGTAAAAATCTGGCTGAGTAAGAACATTCCAGTGTTTCTTTATAATTTTTTATAAGGATTTCTTTATAAGGCTGCAGGACAAATGATGTCTAAAACAAGTGGTAGGGTTTGACCACCTGTAACCAGCAGCTGCTAGATACTCTCAACTCATCTTAAAAAGACTACATACATGCTAAGAAGATGGATACATGTTTCAGAGGTAAGACCAGGTGCCAATGCAGTCATGAAGGTTATGTTAAGCATTGCACTGCAACCACATGCCCTGGAATGAATTATTGAGCTTCTTAAATGGTCATGCTAATGTTTTTGCTTATGAGTTCTTACCTGTAAAGGTATAGCCTCATAATTACTGTAATTACAAGGCTTATGAGTCTCATCACTCAAATCAACTTGCTCCCTCAAGACATACTCAAAATTGCTATCTGTCTAATTCCCACACACTAAAAAAGGTAGTTTTGGAGTAACGTTTCCACACTGAAAAAACAACCCAAAGTCAGAGTAAAGAAATACACAGCTGTGTCATTCAGCTGCACATATACTCATCACTTTCCTTTCTAAACCTCTGCCTTGTCTTTCCCACCATCCGCAGGTGACATATTGAACCCCCATACATTAGGTAACCAATGTGCAGCCTTCTTCACCAGAACATGTACATTGATTGTACAATTAGTTCTGATGATGAGTGCAGGTGTAGATTGCATGCATTACATACTGAACACTACTGTGTTTACTTAATATCAGACAATAGATGGTGAGGAAGAAATACTTTTCTGTAATACCACTCTTGACATTTCTAATAGCACCAACTACAGTAATGAAAGCTGCATGTAGGGTTGCACTGGCAAGTATACTCAGGATTAGGGCTGTGAATACTTCTTGTTTTATTTTTCCTTTAAAATTGTGGTCCAGCGCTAGTTAAGCATCATGTAGAGCTAAGTAGTTCCCCTGGCTATCATGACAGAATTTATTTAAAATGCAAAAGAAATCTGTCCTACAGGGAATAGCTTTATGGTTAATTTTGAAAGTTCAGATTCGCCTTATGGCTAAATAAGCATATGTGTGAAATCTGAAATTTGTGGAGATGGTGGCTGCTTAGCCCCAAAATACATAAAAAATAAAAGAAAAGCATGAGAAAATTTTAAAAAGAAACATTTAGAAACGTGCCTTTTGTCACAGTCTCAAAGAATTATAAAAATGTTTTTTGAAAAAACACTGGGTAAACTTTCTGTCTAATTTCAGTTACAAGAGATATCTTAATTCTGTTTTAAGGGCCTAATTACTGCCACACTGAAACTAATGTGGAGGGGCATCCAATGAAGAGAGTGAATGCTATAAATAGAAATCCCAAACAGAGGGTTGCTGCTGGAGTGCTCATGATACTGTATAATCCAAACAAGCCAATAAATTAAAGAAAGTTCAATAAATGAAATGTAGGGTAATATAACTTCCACTCTCTTAGTGTTACATCTCATTTATGTCTGACTTTACATCATTTGTAGTACAGTTATAGTTAAATCTGATTTGTGGAAACCCGAGCTTTATAAATGTCATCCCTTTAGCCTTTTCTGGATTGAGTTGTAGATACTCCATTTCATGAAGTACTAAATATTCTCTGAAAAAAAACCATTAGTTACAGAAGTAACATTGGCTTCTTAGGAGCAGCCTAGGGACTTGATGGCAACATGGGTTAGTTCAGACCTTTGGTCTCCAATAAATAGAAATATAGTAAACCTTTTGGGTACTTTCTGATTATATAATTCTTTAAAAGTCCTGCAATTATAATAAACTCATACTGTCTCCGGTAGACCTTTATCTGATGATGTAACCAATAATAATAAAACAACAGGGACCTAAATCAGGACTTACCTTGTTAATATTGTATTGACCGGGCCTGTGAATATAGTTACAGGATTGGGTCCTTAGAATGCTATTTTACAACTTCCTATGAGATAGCAGTACTCACCCCCCCCCCCCAAAAAAAAAAAAAAGAAAAAAAAAAAAAAAAGAAAATGAACAGTGCTTGCTAGGAAAATCCTCTCTAAGCTCAATTAAGAGTTCTGCTTTTTTACTTATTTAATATCAAGTCTCAGAATCCTTCAGTTCCAGTGGTCTGATTATCTCATCATCCTGTCTTCGATTCCCTTTTACTCTAAACAATAATGTACATTTTCATAATAATTATACTTTGATTTTCTATACACCCATGTTTTCACTTGAGTATCTGAAAGGGCCTTAAGTACTGTTGAGTTAATCTTCAAAACACCTGTTACATTATCATCCTCATCCTCACTCTACGGATAGATGAAAATGACAGCAAGAAGTAACCTGCCAAAGGTAATAGAGTTAGTGGCAGAGATGAAAGCAGATGTGAGCTGAAAGCAGATGACACCACCCTCATCATTAGCCCCCAGTAATCCTGTAGTTGATAAAATAGAATACAGCAGCTGTTTCTAAACTGCTGGATACCTATGAAGAGCTGTCATCTCCCAGGGTGCTAACCACCACTTTTAGCTGCTTCTGTGTCTAAACACTTTCCCTAAAAAAAAAGGAAGACATTTACTAGACAGACAACATTTGTAAATGCTATTGAAAACATAAATTAAAATGTTTTTGTGTAACGAAATGCATTCATCAGTAAAGCAATATTGCTTGACCAGGAGCAGGTATAAAGACAGGAAAAGTTACAAAGTTTTGGGATAAAGGGGATCAAACAGAAAGTGACCTGAATTTGAATAAGCCTTCCCAATGAAAGACAAAAGAAACAGGGCTGGGAAGACACAGTGCTCCAGTTCGCTTGTATTGGGTGGGTCTCATTCGAATTAGTGCTTGGGGGTACATTCCAGTATTGTTACATACGAAATTACTACTTCTCTGGCCTTTAAATTACAAGTCAGATACAATATGTATACATTGTACATTAGGGATCAACAACTTAAATTTACATCTTATTTTGGCTTTGCTTCTTGAATTTGGCTGTTTTCACAAAAATTCCTAGGAAAAGAAATCTGTCTCTTACACATGATTTAGTTTGTATCGTACCCGGTTCAATCAGTTACCATGGACAATATGTGCCAGATGTGGCCCATTTTGTTACGGAGATATATGCAAGCTAAATGCCTGCAAGATGTATTTTGGCTTATATATAAGCTAGAAAACCCTATGAACCTAAGTCAGCTCTGTGCAGATCCAGCCTCGGTGTCTCAGTGTTGTCCTCCAGCTACCTGGACACTGGGTTGCAGTTGCTTTTGTGGTTCTGTGTGAACCTTTCTGGCTGATGCTGAAATGAACCTAAAAAATCTGTTTGGAGTGGATGTGATTCCTGCACTTGGCTGTCTTTGCACTGTACTTCTCAGTGCTCTGGGAGGACTCAGTAGCTCTGAAACGTGTCCTTCACCTGCAGCGTTTTGGAGCACCATGGAAAGATGTCTAAGGAGTTCTGCAGAAGTCATTTTGCCTCCAGATCTGGGCCTGTGCTGCATACACTTGGACTCGGTTATTTCCAAGCAGGGTCACTTTGATGCTGTCAACAGTGTGCCACAGTACCTGTATCATCCTGTTTTTTCATTAGTCGGGTGTTGCAGCCCCCCCATTATTCCAGGTAATGGAGAGTAATTGTCAGATGAAATTAATTCTGACGTACCTTCATCAACTTCTGCAGAGCTGCAGCAGAGGTGAATTTGGCCTGTGGATTTCGTTGTTATATTAAGAAGCTGTCGGTGCCATGTACAGATGAGGGGAGCTGACACTGATGAGTTGGTGAAGCTAAAGTGTGCTATTTCACAGTGTTATTAAATAAATCATTCAAATTTCAGTGATGGTCTGCTCTTCATCCTCTTGAGTTCCTGACTTTGACTCTTACTGTATTTACCTTGTAAAAATGCTGCATGTGACTCTTAAGTATGATGGCTGAAGTTCAGGACTGGAAGTGGTTTGGTTAACCTCTACACCTTCCCTACAGGAAATATTCCAGCAAAACGTAACTGTGTTATAGGTAAATATAACTTCAGTGAAAGAAGAGGAGTTGCAGCCTCTTATGCCAGGGTGAGTTTGGTGAACTGGGTCAATGCACTTGAGAATCACAGATAAAAAGTAAAAAATTACAAGGGGTATATTAGGGTGAAAAAGTGAACTGAGCTCTCATGGTAATTTATTTTGAATTCTACTGACAAGAGGTTTACAGGATTGGATCCCCTACAGATCTTCTTTTCTTTTGCACTTATTTCTTCAGTGGCAATCAGCAGCAGTTTCAGGTTCAGGAAAGTATCCCAGTATTGTTCAAATTATCATTGTACTTCATATACTCAATGCTTTCATGTTTTATAAGGTAAATTCTATCTGAATAAATGTGCAATTTTTCTGGAAAAAAAAACCTACATGCTGGAGTTGATAATATCTCTGTAATTTAACATCTGATTTGAATTCTGAAGATCTGGTAAGTTTCTGGAGTATAATTCAAATAACTGAAAAAAGCCTTTGACTGTGTCCAAGTAAGGATAAACAAAAGCATCAGTGTCATATATTAGCTAGTGTTAGTACGGAGAATTTTGTGAAATCTAGTATACAGATGATATTTAGCACAGGCTAACTGGTTCATTTTAAAGACAAGGAATAAGAGTGATTTTTATGTTACCCAGTTCAGCACATTTTAAAGTGAGAGTTCTTGTCTACAGCCAACTTTTATATTGTTTCCACATTGTTTAACATATTGCTGTAATATTTTCCTTCAGACAAGCTTTCTTCTGACTGTGCAGTTGTCAGAACAGGGGATATAGGCAAGTTTCCTCAGATCTGCAAAGACACAGAGCATAACTAACGGTTCCATAGAGAAACACAGAATATCCTGAGTTGGAAGGGACCCACATGGATCATTCAGCCTAACTCCTGGCTCCACACAGGACCACCCAAAAATCAGACCCTATGTCTGAGAGCATTGTCCAAACACTCCTTGAACTCTGGCAGCTCAGTGCCATGACCACTGCCCTGGGGAGCCTGTCCCAGTGCCCAACCCCCCCTCTGGGTGCAGAACCTTTCCCTAACCCCCAGCCTGACCCTCCCCTGTCCCAGCTCCATGCCGTCCCCTCGTGTCCTGTCGCTGTCCCCAGAGAGCAGAGCTCAGCGCCTGCCCCTCCGCTCCCCTCGTGAGGGGGCTGCAGGCCGCCATGAGGCCTCCCCTCAGCCTGCTCTGCTCTGGGCTGAACGAACCCAGGGACCTCAGCCCCTCCTCATATGTCTTGTCCTCTAGACCTTTCACCATCTTAATAGTCTTCCTTTGGACATTCTATAATAGTTTTATGTCCTTCTCATATTGTAGTGTCCAAAACTGAAAACTGTGCTCCACGTGGGGCTGCACCAGCACAGTCTGCCAAGTTGTGTATATAGCTTCTTATCTCCTTCATGTAATTTTTAACCCTTAGACATGTACCTGGGAGAAATTCACCATCTCAGCTGATGGGCACAGGTCAGCATCTAGCATAATTTTTGAACTCAGAAATATTACATTTGTAGGCAGTACAGAGAATCCTTCAGAGGTGTTCTCTGTTCCCTTTATGTTTATCTCCTAGCTTTTTACGCTCTCTTTCATCTTTTCTCTCGATCTTTCCCTGCAAGCGACCAGCACACCGTGTCACTGCACTCAGTGTTTAGCCCATCTTTCCCCTTTTGAACTGCTCTGTCGAGCAAAGAATGGCTCAAAACATGCAGCTACCTCACCACGGGCATGCTTAAGGATTCCTATATCCTCTCCAGGAGTATTCTTACTTACCCTTCTGGGAATTCAATTCCCAGTGATAAGGCCATACTTCCTTAGGGTCCATTTTCCCACTCAGGATCTCTGAGACAGAGGATGGTCTTGAAAGAGAATCTTGGGAGCAGACTGGGGGCAACCCAAATTAAACTATGTTTAACCAGGAACAACCTGCTAGGCAAGGTGTTCCAGCTCATACTCTGTTCTGCTCAGGCTTGTCCCAGCCAATGCTTACCTAGGACCTACGTGAAGACAAAGCCAAAAGCACTCTGAAAAGGCAGAACAGAAAGAGATAATATAGTGCCTGATATCCATACTGTGCTGCTTTGACATTTGTTCTTTCTGTTCTTTTTGAAATTTTTCATTAATAGTTCAATGTCAGTTGAACAGTCAATTGCTCACTGCTCACTTCATCATTTTATCAGTATGGCTTCTGATTTTTCCAGTCCTGACAGGTGATACTTATCTGTATTTTTCAGGAAACCAGAATTTTGTCAGTTCAAACTGATAAAGAAATGAAACTCTGCAGATGACTGACTTCTCCAACATGTTAAACTCTCCATTTATTGATACGCTGTTCTTCCACTGGGCTTCTGAAAATCTCGTTTGCATATCCTGACGAGAACACCATCACTGGCTGAATTGAATTTTTTGTCTTGCATTCTGAAACATTCAGCACATTTACAATTTTGGTAGTAAGTCTGGAAACAGGACTGATGGCAATAAAAGACAACATGTAAGAATCAACATTATTTTCAATTTATAGTACATGCCATAACGATACAAAACATGTAATTTTAAAAAGGACTGTTACATTCTTATGCTGAGGATACTCACTTTCTAGATTTACTGTAAATGGGAGAAAGAGATACACCAAGAATGTGATGTTAAAGGCCATGACCTTATGTTGATGAAGACGAGGAAGTATAGGGCTCTTCTCCAGTGTTTTACATCAAACCAGATAAATAGACTCTTTTTTTTTTTTTTTCCATTTCTTTGGCAGGCACTTTCAAATGAGAATGGCCAGATACACCATTCAGAACGGTAAACAAGTGAACGGTCCAGCTGTATAGAAAATAAGAACAATAGACAGCGTGTTTGAGAATCAATACTGAGTGAGGAATAGAGGTGGATTCAGCAGCTATGAAAGGGAACTGGAGCCGAAATTAAAAACTTAGGAGGCAGCCTAGGTGGTCAGCCCAAGGGCCCATGCAGCTGACTAGCATAGTGGCTGACTAGCAGCAGGAGAGGCCATTTCAGGAAAACAAGCTGGTCTAACCACCACCTCTGGGCCACTCCTCAGCATTCACAATTGTATTAGGGATGCTAGAGAGCAATAAAACGTTAAAAAAGCCTTAACCTCAGGGTGAAGAGGTCTGAAGGAGAACTGTGTGGCCACTGCATATATCCGCAGTGGATCTCAGTGAGTACCAGCTCTACAGGTGTTTATGCAAGAGCTGTGCACATCCAAGCTGTACACATGCTGTACGGGAATTTGAAACCTTGTGAAACAGAGGCTTTCAGCATTGGCATAGGAAAGGCCAACATACTTGACCCTCTTCTTGAACCAATACCACAGATAAGGCATCAGGAACTACAGACAAGGGATAGACCAGGCAGCAAACAATTATCATTACATCTGGTTGCATTTTCATTTATTCATTTAACTGTTGCACAGTAACTTTAAGTTCCGTGTTTTAGCTTACTTTGTTTCTGCACCCATTTAGCTTACATTTCAAAAGATGGCTTTGAACTGTTAACAGGAGTGTAATCAGCACATGATATGCACTTGGACTGATATGTGAGCTATTAACATTTTTTTCCAAGTAAACCCTTATTTCTTACAGAAATATCCCCAATCTACTATTCATAATCTTGCACTGGTGTTAACAGGTTTATTTTCTGAATGCACAAATCAGTTTGGTTTTAGTATTGTAGGTCTACATCCATAGTCCCACAAACATTTTTAGGGTACAGAAGTCCACGGTCACACCAACAGCTTTTAGCTAACTGATACCATAACTTATTTTCGCAGCACCAGTGTGTCTTCAGTTAACCAAATGCATGCTCCAGTCCTACTGTTCCACTGCTAGGTATGTAGCTAATTTTTCTCTTGGGACCTATGCAGTTAGAGAAGGATTTCATGATCTTTAATAAGAGAAATTAGTTGTTACTAAAATAATAGAGAGCAGTAATACTCCATGGGCAACAACATTGCTGGGAAGGACCTAATTTTGTCTATGAGCTCAAGCATTAGGCTTAATTATTTTGGTGTCACAGAACTTGATGATATATTTTCCACACTGATGTTCGAAACTCTGTCCTTATCATCCATCAAGCCTCCGTTGAACTACAGTGCATCACTCCCGGCTGGCATAACTCTTTGAGTGCTAACCGGGGACATCTGCAGTCCCTTAGTACCTCCAGAACCATCTGGGACCTTGCTCAGCTATAAAAGCATTATTTGACAGACATTCGTTTTCCCCTTTGGGACCATAAGGGGAAAAACTAGGTTTTGCAAAGCAAAATGAAAACCAAGAAAAAATCTAGTTCCTGGAAAGGCATGTCTGATGATCCCTGTAAATCCTGAAATCAAATCTATAGATCATCAAATATGTCCCCAGTGTACCGGACCCTGTGTGCATGCAGTGCTGTGACATGAATAACTTGCTGGGATACAACATAAACTTGAATTCAGAGTTTTCAAAAGGCATTTTCTCTCATTATGCTGTTGACTGTAGACTAAAAGCTCAGATGGGGTTCCAAGCTAGGAAAGGGGTTTGATATGGATTGGAGTACTGCCTTGAAGGGACTATTTCATTCAGAGTAAATTAGAACAACTCTAAGGGAAAGTTTGTCTCCTAGACAGCCTGGAATGAGGAAAGGTGGCCTTGTGACTCCTCTGTTTTCTTTCACTTAGCTGCACTGTCAGTACAGGTAACACTAATGTCCTGATTCATTGTGCAATTTGTGTCACAGGCAGGATTTGGAGTACGTTTCAGTTGATACCTCTGCAGGATCTGTTAAGAATGCAGCGTTCACTGATACAAACCTCGCTGGATGAGGGTGCACATCTGCAGCCAGGGATTTGCCATGACAGACAAGATGATCACTCGATGTCCTTTCCAGTAGGACAGTTCTTTACATTAATCAGATTGGTCAGAAAGGTGCCAAAAAAATATGTTTGTAAATATGACTGGGTGTTATACTTGTGTTATGACTTCTAGTTGATTAATTTAGAAGAAGCAATTTCTATGCATTTTGGTGGAATTTGAATTCTTGCTGCTATCCATCTACTCAAAATTATCTGAGTTGTAATTATAGGAATTAATTTGCAATTTTGACCAATGATCACTAACTTTATATGATGTCCACTAACACCTTTATAGTTTGTTGCCTTGTTTCTAAATGGACAATTTATACATACATTTTCCTTTACAAAATGACAGTGGATGGTGCAAAATTTATTTATTTATCCACTCATTCATTCCTATTTTGGATAGCATCTGTTCTTGAAGAAATTTAAAAAAATGTAAAAACTGTCATTCTTTGTTCTTCATTCATGAAGAAATTCTCTCATATTTCAAATTCAGTCAGTCTCATTAAATAACAGAGTTCTTAACTTTTGCAGTAAATCTTTCTGTTAGGCCCAGAGTCTCTCTTCTATATGAGGCAGATGTTAATTGGTCTGCTCTCGCCTGTCATTTTCTATCCAGAAAGCTTTCCTCCTGACCTTCATATTTACCAATGGAAAATATTTTCAACACAGTGTTGCATGTTACATTACAAAATTTTAGGTTCACGATATATTGTAGGAATCAAGAATAAAATGTTCTTCCATAGCATCAATATCTGTCAGTTTTGACTCAGTTCAGTGTTAATTATGAGATGTGGACCTGCGGAGCTATACCAGATAAACTATGTCTTTGGAATAATTTATTCTGGAGCTTTACACTAGGCTTTATTTACTCCTCACACATAGAATGAATTCTAGTTCTTTTCTAGCTAGCAGCCTGAACAAATTTCTGATATTGTATTCAGAAATGATTTCTGATTTACTGATTTCAGTAACAGTGTTTTCAGCTGACAATGGTAGCATAGCTTTGCTGGCTTAATAAAACAAGAGAGAGAGATGGTACCTTGTTATTTATTACATATATGTATATATTTACTATATGTTCTAACAGTAATCATATAATCATTTTTATAATGACCTTTGCTCTACTGTCTGCAGATATTTTAATGCCATTTTGACCATGAGCTTGTAAGCCAACTTAAAAATTTATCTTTCTGTATCAATTAGTCCTCCTCATTATTCTCAAAGTCCCAGAAATCCAATTCCCTGCTTAGGAGCACCATTTTTGAGGCCTTCAACTGTTATTATCTTCTGTATTAATGACATGATTATTTCCTATGCAGCCTGTCTCAAATTGTTTTCAATATCTATTGGTCTAATAGGAAAAAAAAAAGAAATAAAACAAGAGTGGAACATGAGTAACAGAAACAAAAAGAGAATACAAAACACATGGGAAAAAAAATCTGAAAACTGAAAGAATAATTAAGCTCTTAGAGTAAAATGAATAGGAAAAAGTAGAAAAATTGCTAAAACCAGAAGAATGCAAGAACTGCTGCATTATACCAGTCCTTTCTTCAGTGCTGGTTCATAGCTGCTGAAGTAAAAGAAAAATACCCATGAAAAATGCATCCTGTTTGTATATTTCCCTGTTTGCTTCCTTCTGAACTTTCTCTCAGAATAATCATAGTACCAAAAAGGTAAATATGTTGAAGGTAGAGACCATGGATCTACAAAATTTAGCTCCATTCGCCAACCTAAATATGAGTTACCACAGCCTTTAACAAGTTAATTCCTCTTTTTCTACCAGCAAAAGGAAAATAACACTACTTGCCTACCTCGTAAGGGCACTGGAAGTTGTAGAAATTACAGTTATTACTGAAAAATAGGTTTGTACCTCCATTAGCAATTTTGAAATAGTGACTCTCACCTAACAATCTCTATCAGGGAAATTTCAGCTCTGAAGTCTCCTAAACAAACTAAGTAGAATAATGTAGATGGTCATATTTTTAATTCTTATTATGTATTATTGGAGCAGAATCTCTATGAGGTCTATTAATCTAATGACAGACAATGAAGAGATTTAAATTAAGTGATCAGCCCTGGTTAACATTAGCTAACACTAGTTTCAGCTGGAATGAAGTCCAGCATTTCACTCTTGCAGATGTTACCTGCATATGCAATCCTTAATTGTAAATAAGGTACATTTGTTCCTGCGACCATATATATCTGTAGAGCAAATGAGGAAAGGATTTGTTATAGCACAAATGACATTTTGACTTTGAACATGCTGTCAAATAGCCTCGTGTGATTTTCAAGACCATTTTCCTTTGGTTAATCCATCATTTCTTACTTGGCTTATCTCGCGATATTCCTTTGTTGTAATACTTTGCAACCCAGGTACATTGCTCACCATTCAAAATTAAAGGCAATCAGAAACCAAAGTGGAAGAAATAGCATCAGAATTGAATCAAACTAAGCAGGATTTGTGAAACTGAAAGTACCTCATGTTAATTCCATCAGTTCTAGAGATGTTACTTTTTTTCTTTAGAGAACATTACTAGCAGTGTTGCCTGAACTGCTTGATTGATCAATTAGTTGTGAAGGAAGTTTTCTTTCTTGGGACCAAAATCCAGGAAGAAGAGATGAAAAAGACCCTTCAGAGATCATTCAGTCCACCTCCTAGCTGAAGAAAGATTATTCTTCATGATCTTTGTTCAGGTTAGTTCTTTAAGTCCAACATTTAAGTCCTTTATTTTTGCTCTCAAAAATTATCAACATTTGATAATTTTGTAAATATATATTTACACATACTAATGTATTTAGAGTAAAAAATGGCCTGATGACCTGTATCTCTGTTTTAAGTAAATCAACATCTAGGTAGCAACACAAGGAACAAGACTTAATGCTTTCATATGGCAGGAACGAGAGAGGAAATGGGCATTTATTCAGAGTACAGGCAAGAGAAGGAACGGAAAGGACAGAAACCATCACATTGGGGCCTGTTTTAAAGTAATTTTAGAACTATGGCAAACATATTTCTTTTGATAAAGAGGCACTCACTACAGTTTACTGAAATGACCCAGCTGATCCCAGACACCGTGAGAATATACTATGAGTCTGATCTACTTTGAAGACAGCCAAAAAGGCTAACGGATGTAGAAAAATGAAACTGCTAGTCCCAGTTTGTCAATACCAGAAGCAGGATTGGAATCCACCCCCTACAGTATCCTGTCTACTAAGAGATTCATAGTATTTCATTGATACTGCCAAGCATAGCTTATGGATACCAACAGTTTTTCAATTTAAGCATTTTAGACCTTAACTTGAACCTGAAGAGTTGGCTATGCTTACCATGAGTAAGCTGGTGAGCCCTGGACAGGGATATTCAGGTACACTGTTCATTCTTATGTTAATTAATACACAAATTACTTAACACTGTGCATGTTCAGTTCCAGGTCCATGGGTAATATTACCCACTTGAGATACGTGCACAGTATAGCGAAAGCCTACTGCCTTCAAAAATCACCTCTAGTGGCAAGTACCTAGTTGCTGGCTGTCCTTGATTTTTACAGGGTCTGTACGTGAATATATGCTTACATAAACTTTAGTTTAAGTAAATGAATCCAAATATAAAGAAATTATGGCTTTGTTTTCTAGAATCTGCCAGTCATGGCAGCTACTCTGCTAAATTCAATGCAAAATCTGGGGCCCCAGCAGCCACTTTTTAAATGCGCTATGTCTTAAACCTATGATTCTGCCTGAGAAAATGCAAAGAGACAGTAACAAAGCTAAAATTAGAAATCAGGAGCTCAGGCTTCCAAGGCAATGCACATTACGTGACATTTTTTCAATAACACAGGCATTTTCTGTTAGCAAAAATGGCTTACAGAATATATTGCACAATGTAAAATCTTCCTTCAAAACTCAGGGCTGGAGGACAACATGGTGTTTACTTACCCAATTTCAAAACCCCAACATTTAAAAGAAACAGCCAAGATCAATATAAATAATTAATTCTAATAATGATTAAGTAATGACTATATGATCACAACTTGTAGTTCTGATGGCATCACCCAAGCCATTACAAGCCAAGCAGCTATACAACTACTTTCAAAATTAATATATTCAGTCAAAATAATAATCTATGGGGGTACAGTAATCTCTTCAAAGCACATCACACAATTAAATGTTCTCCAGAATAATGGTTTAGTGGAACAAATCTTTTCTCAAATATACCTAATGTTTAAAATTATGGACTTACATGGAACATTTCATTTTTCATGAAGAGCTGTGAAAATTATATTTAAATATGAATCATGGTATATATTTGAAGAAGTAGGCTGCTAACAGCCAAAATCCAGCAAGTGGAATTTTGAGAACAAAGAGAAATGGTTTACCTCAGAATATTCCAGCAAAAAGCTTTGGCCTTCATGAGGTTTCCTTGCCCAGCAAATTACAAGCAAATTAGGAACTGCACAGTTGGAGAACGCCACATTCTAACCAGCTAGAGCAATGCATTTTTGCATACGGAGCCTCTATGCTGAACACTGTGGGCTCCAATGATGATGGGACAGCTCATTTATTTTTTCTACAACAATTAAAGAACTCTTTAAAATACTAGTTTACAGCCAAATTGGTAAAGCCAACATTTTAATGTTCTACTTAAGTCTATCAAAATATTGTGCATTCTGTAATTACTTTTGTTTAGATAGTTTAGTCATGCCGGACAAGACCTCACTACTGAAAAATGTTTGGTCTGATACTCATGAGCTTAAAAGTAATTCTTCTAGCATTTGTCCAGCACAGATAGATGCACATTTAGCCCACGAGGTGCACATTATCTGTCTAGCAGGCTTCCTAGCGAGGTGGTTGAGGTCCCCAGACCCGTCAGTGTTCAAGAGGCATTTTGACAACACCTTCATTAATATGCTTTAACATTTGTTTAGCCCTGAAGTGGTCAGGCAGTTGGACTCGATTGTCGTTGAAGGTTCCTGTCAACTGAACCATTGTATTCTGTCCTGTAACACAGCCAAAGTAACAAAATCATTACAGAAATCTGCGTTAGGTATCTCCTGAACATAGCTCAGGATTCCAGTCTGGGTGACTGGAATCACATTTCTTCGTATTTTCGTCCACAAAACTATATAGCCATTTTGCATGACTTTTCTACTGCTGCTCAGGTGATCTGGCCATTTTAATTTCATGATCCCCCCTTCTTGTTTTCATTAGAGAAAAGTCATAATGTACAATTATATATTTATATTGCAGGCAGAGAACTCAGATTAAGTCTGCAAAACTAATTAGAAACATTCAAATAAAACTGGCGTTGTTGAGCTTCTGGCATAAGGCCAGCCTGAACTAAATTTATCTTGCTCAAACATCTCTTCTTTTTTGGATGGTGGGAGGAGGGGTCTGAGAGAGGGAAGAGCTTGATGAAGGGAAGGCCCTCCAGAGAGTTATGCCTCTGCTGCAGAGCGTGACGCCTGTTGCATCACCCACATGACCAAAAGACATGTAGGCGCGATGGGCTAGAGACCGACACACAATGTTTCACCCCTGGCTGTTTCTCTCTGGTGCTGCCTGGTTGTGCTGTGGCAGTCAAGGACTTGTTCTTCCCCCATGGAGCCACACCTTGCAGACTGGAAAAGGGATTTTTGAGGAAAAAAGTAATCACAGAATTTTAGAAATTTAGATGGCTTGGGTTGGAAGGGACCTCAAAACCATCTGATCCCAACCCCCTGCCATGTGCAGGGACACCTCCCACCAGACCAGGTTGCCCAAAGCCCCATCCAGCCTGGCCTTGAACACCTCCAGGGATGGGGCACCCACAGCTTCTCTGGGCAGCCTGTGCCAGTGCCTCACCACCCTTTGAGGGAAGAATTTCCTCCTCACATCTACCCTAAACCTCTTTTAGTTTAAAGCCATCACCCCTTGCCCTGTCAAGGAGCATTTCTTTAAGAAAACAAAGCCCTTGCGAATCATTGCGCCGGAGGGGGGTCGGACGGCCCGACTGACGGCTGAACAGACAGACAGCCGGACTAACTAACAGACAGCTGCCCCACCCACCCGCCGCTGAGGCGCCACCGCCCCTCTGCGACCATGGCCGTTGGGCCACCTGCCCCGCTCCGCGCATGCGCGCCCGCGTTCTCCCTCCCCTCCCCTTTCCCCTCTCTTCCCAGCGCCGCAGCGCCGCCCGCCGGCATCGTGCGCATGCGCGGCGGGCGGCAGGCGGGGCGCTGCCAGGTGGGGGGGGGGCTTCCCTCCAGCTCCCCCTCCCTTCCCCCTCCGCCCTGCTGCCCCCTCCCCCCCGCAGCGCGCACCCTTGGGGGCCATCCCTGGTGTGGGGGGACCCGCTGCCGAGCCCCCTGCACCCGGGTCGGGTCGGGACGGGACGGGACGGGTCGGGCAGACTGGGGCAGGGCAGCCCCATTCCCCAATCTCCCGTTCCTCCTTATCAAGGTAACGCGCACACGTCCCGCCGCGGGGCTCGAACCCGCGGCCGGGCGGGGGCGAAGGGACGGATCCTGCACCGCGGCGGTGCCCGGCGGGAACAGCACCCCGACAGGGCAGGGGGCAGGGGGCTCGGGCAGGGCCCCCCGGGGGCTCCCCCGCTGCCCCCAGGAGCCACGGGTCCGGAGGTGCCCGCTGGGTGCAGCCCAGGGGGGTCGCCCAAAAGCAGGGTGCTGTTTTGGGGTGGCATCCGCACCCCCGACTGCCTCTGGTGTTGCCAGCACCTGTGATGCCATGGGGAGGTGAGATAAGTTGGTTGGTGGACACCACGGGGATCTGGCGAGCGGGGTGAGGATGGGAAGATGGGGACTTCATCCTGGAGAGCCAACAAGGCTGGGGGAGCTTTGCTGGAGGTGGTCGTGCAGCCTGGAGAGCCAAGGGCTCTTTGGGATCTTAGCAATGGGTATAAAAAAACGGTAGGAGGGAATAAAGAAGGAGGAGCCGGACTTTTCTCACCACTACCCTATGAAACGACAACCGACTTATTTCTTATGTTTAAACGTAAGAAAAAAAATATTTACTGCTATGGTAACCAAGCACTGGAACAGGTTCCCCAGGGGGGTTGTGGCATCTCCTTCCTTGGAGGTAATGGTAACCCAACTGGAAGTGATCCTCAGCAACCTGCTGGGGCTGACGCTGCTCTGAGCGGGGCGGTTGGGCTAGATGGTCTCCAGAGATCCCTCCAACCTCAGCCACTCTGCAATTCTCCAATGCGCCGCACTTGAAGAAACGCGCTTTTGTTTAAAATAAACAAAATGTTTCCTAGTGCTTTGTTATTTTGCTATTCAATTGCTATAAATCAATGCAAGTTATTTTTAGCATTCGTCTGTCAGTACTAACGTTTACTTTGCTCTGCAGATGTCCTGTAGCATGGCTGTTGAAGAGGACTTTTTTCTGGAAGAAAAAAGATTCAGGCAGTACTGTGAAGAATTTATTAAACATTCGCAACAAATAGGAGATGGCTGGGAGTGGAGAACTACCAAGGTAAAAATAACCAAAGTGTTAATTTTTAGATACCCTTGCTGGCCTTTTTGAGCTGTTGGCAACCACTAGAAGCTAGAACATCCTTTTGGGTGGTTTGTATTGCATGAAATAAATGGCATTTTATTGAGCTGATCCAACAGCAAAAGAGCGCAGAGGTGGTTTATCTGAGGATTTAGGCCAAGGCATCTATTGAATAGAACTCATGAATCCAGAAACAACTGCTGGGATGGACTTTTTATGTAACAAAGGGGTAGGATAATTTCATGATTTCTGCTTTGATGACAAAATGCTTTTTAAGGTGTTATTCTGTCTTCATTTTCAGAATTCCCAAAGATGAGGAAAAAATTACAATTCTCAACAAGCCTATCTAATGGTTGACTGTGCTCGAAATCTGAAAAAAATACTTTTAATCTGAACTGCCTAGCTTCAGCTTCCAGCAGCTGGAACTTGTACATTGTCTTCGAATCTGGAGATCCATCTTTTATCAGAATTCTTCCTGTTTTAGTACTTCTGGATTCATAGAATCACAGAATCATAGAATGGTTTGGGTTGCAAGTGACCTTAAGGACTATCTAGTTCCAACTCCACTGCCACGGGCAGGGACTGCTCTGCCAGACCAGGTTGCCCAAAGCCCCATCCAGCCTGGTCTTGAACACCTCCAGGGATGGGGCAACCTGTTCCAGAGCCTTACCACCCTCAGAGTGAAGAATTTCTTCCTCATATGTAATCTAAATTTCCTTTCTTTTAGTTTAAAGCCGTTCCCCCTTGTTCTATCCCTACGCCCCCTGACACAGAGTCCCTCCCCAGCTTCCTTGCAGCCCCCTTTAGGCACTGGCAGGCTGCTGTGAGGTCTCCCCGGGGCCTTCTCTTCTCCAGGCTGAACAAACCCAGCTCCCTCAGCCTGTCTTCACAGTAGATGTGCTCCAGCACCTTGATCATCCTTGTGGTTCTCTGGACTTGTTCCAACAGGTCCCTGTTCTTCTTGTGCTTGGGTCCCAGAGCTGAGTGCAGGGCTCCAGGTGGGGTCTCACGAGAGCAGAGGAGAGGGGGACAATCCCCTCCCTCGCCCTGCTGGCCACTCTGCTGTTGGTGCAGCCCAGGGTACGCTTGGCTTTCTGGGCTGCAAGCACACATTGCTGGCCCACGTTGAGCTTCTTGTCACCCAACACCCCTAGTCCCTTCTCTTCAGAGCTGTTCTCAATCCATTCTCCAACCAGCCAGTATTTGTGCTTGGGATTGCCCCAGCCCAGGTGCAGGACCTTTCACGTGGCCTTGTTGAACTCCATGAGGTTTGCACAGGCCCACCTCTCAGGCCTGCTCAGGTCCCTCTGGATGGCATCCCTTCCCTCCAGCGTGTTGGCCGCACCACACAGCTCGGTGTCATCAGCAAACTTGCTGAGGGTGCACTCGGTCCCACTGCCCGTGTCACTGACAAAGATGTCAAACAGCGCCGGTCTCAGTACTGACCCCTGAGGAACACCACTTGTCTCTGATCTCCACCTGGACATTGAGCTGTTAACCACAACTATTTGAGTGTGACCATCCAGCCGATTCCTTACCCACCGAGTGGTCCATCCATCAAATCCATGTCTCTCCTCCAAGTATGAGACAAGGATATCATGGGGACAGTGTCAGATGCTTTGCACAAGTCCAGGTAGATGGTGCCAGTTGCTCTTCCCCTATCCACCAATGCTGTAACCCCATCATAGAAGGCCACCAGATTTGTTAGGCAAATTCAGATCGATTCACCCCTTAACCTTGTCTGTCTTAAGCAAAACACATTGACCTCCTTGACTGTTTGGCATGTTTTCCAGTGTTCCTGTGGATCCTTGAATCCTTTCAATATGTCAACATTGTTCTTCGGCCATGGTCAGGACTAGATGATCGGTATTGTATCACTGTGAAGTCCGAATCTTTCTACTAAAGGGTGACTTTAACATTTTAAACTAAAATATCACATGGAGTATTCCTGTTCAGCTAATTATCAATAAACCAAATGCAGGGATTTTGTGCCTAAGGATCTAATCCTTCATCTTGCAGTCTTTGTTCTACATGTGTGACTTTATATATTTTGTGTTTACATACATGTTAATTACTTTCATACAGCAACCAGAAGAATCTGTATTAGTGATCAATGCTCATTATTTTTTGCTTTCCCATCATTTTTAAACCTCACCAATAACAATTACATATTGTTTCTAGGTCATTAACAAAAATTTGAAATAGACTAGTCCCACAGGATCCCATTAGAATCACTTCTTCATGATGATTCCCCATTTTTAAAGTTACATTTGGGATCTCTGGATTAATTGTTTTTCGTCCTTTAGTAGGTGTCAGATTAGTTTGGGATTATTATAATTTTTAATTTCTGCTTTTGGAATCAATGGCTATCTTATGGAAGTCTGCATGTAACTTGTATAATATTTATCAAGCAATCTCATCTTTTTAAGTTACCATAACAAAAATCTATTTTTCTTAAATAATTCCAGTTAATGAATATATTTCATTAATGATTGAATTCCATATGAAGTCTTTGCTTGGGATGATGTCAAGCTAATGTGTGTATAGCTACGCAACTTTGTAAATACATACTTCTAAAGAAATATGGCTATGTGCTGGCCTTCTCCCAAGTTCTCTGAAACTTCCACAGTGCTCACAGACTTGAAGTACATCAGCAGTTCGTATGTGCTGATTTGAGAATACCTAATTATAGCCACTTCATGCTAATGTCCTGCTTAACTACTCCTGACATGAAGAATTTGTAGTGCTTATGGCACATGGCTACACTGTTTGTATTTTATCTCCAGTACAACAGAAATACTTGTATATGTCTTGTTCCCTGTCCTTTCATGAATTTTGGGGAGAAAAATCATGGTTGTACCATTTTGAAATGCAGAAATTCCCAGTGTAAATACATAATATCATTACCATATAATTGTATGGAGGGGTTACCATTTGTAACCCCTTCATCACAGATAAAACAATTTCAGTAAGAAGCGGGATTTTGGCCTTAGATACATTCTTTTCAGAAGTTTTTAAAACAGTGCAGTTGTTAGCCAAGTGTTACAATGTACCCTTTCTTGCAGCCAACCATTTGAAACTTTAGATTTTGGTCCAAGGTTCTATTTATGAGGGATTTATTCAACAAAGAAAGATGCTATGAGCCTCTATTGGGAATTCAATACATAGGTCAAAGATTGAACTTTCTGTGAAATATGAACCTTTGCTGGAAATAGCAAAATGAGATAGATTCTTGTTCTCATGTATAAAAAAAATTGAGTGGATTTTTTTTTTTAATGGACCAAGTTGGCAACTCTGTACTTTCGGAGTGTGATAAAAACCTGGCCACTGAGACCATTCATTTATCCTATATTATCTGTGAAGGAAATTTTTTCGTTAAGAAAGTATCTCATTGTCTTTTTGCCTTTTTTTTTTTTTTTTAACAGTGTATATATTATGGGCAGTTTGGGGCACTCAGTTTTGCTGATGTAATGCACTTGGATCCCATTCCTCATTCCATGCTCACGTGAATAGACCCATTGATGGCAATAAGACCACACAAGTAAATCAGACTTGTAGAACTGTGTTCTTGTGTTCCCGTGTTTTCAGTAGAGATTAAATTTAGGTGATGAAATGCTCATTGTTTTTGCCAAGCTGCTTTTGTGGCATAGGCTTACATGACCCAAGCAGAATCCTGTATTCTTAGCTGTAAGTGAAATGTTCTAAATTGTGTCATTTTTATAATCCCTCTTTTTCTCCCAGAAAGAAAGCTGTATAAAAAGCTAAGAGAGCCTCTGTTGTAGGATCTGATGGACCTCAATTTAGATAGTAACACTGACTTTTATTAGGGATGGATAATTGAATCTCATCTGTGATGGCTGTCCCACTGTTTGCTTTCTGTTTTGTTTTCTGTTTTTTTTTTTTTTTTTTTTTTTCTGTTTTAAATACTACAAATCGTATTTAGTTAGGTTAATCTGGGTGGTCATATCAAAGGCTGTGTCGGTTCACTTTTGTTTATGATTCTTTAAAGACAGCTGGAAAAGAAAGGGACTCCTTTTCCACATTCATGAGGATCAAAATCCTTACTAAAGTATTGATTTATTTATAGGGCAGAAGTGTACAAATTATGTACACAGAGTGCAACGGGAAGGGTGCTCCTCTTTCCAGCCACCTCTCCACTGACCTCTGTCAAATATGGAGACTTCTAACTCTGGGTTTCCAGCTGTATTTAGCTACTTTGCATGGCATTCAAATACTATAGAGCGCAAAGACTATATGGCTTTGGCTCCTTTCCCCTCACTGGAAAAACTGGTTCAGGGAGGTGAATGTTATATCCAGCCCTTCTCTGGCAAAGCTCATTGTGCCTTGGGGTGTTTCACCTCTGTGGGTGGTGATAGTACTTTCTTTGCTGCTCTTAGGGTGATAAATACCAGTGTAGGTAGCTGTACTCCTGCTAATGCTTGCATGAAACTCCCCAGGGAGAGACTTGAGAGGGTGCTGAGAATGAATGGATTGGCTTTTGTATCACCAAGATATGCCTAATTTTTTCCACCTCTATTGTCCTCTGCATGCGTGGTTCTTCAGAGCCAGGATACAGTTGGTTGGTTGTACAACCAGGACAGCCAGCAAAGTTTGGCAGATTCGTCCTCTCGATGAGCAATATAATTGCTCATAATATGATTCACGCTTAAAAATTCACAGGGAAAAACACATATAGATGGCATTATTGTTTTATTTAAGGTGTGAAACTTGATAAGAACAAAGTACATGTATAGGCATAACAGATGTTGGAGGTACATATTTATATACTGCAGTGTCACTGAAAGGAGAGAACTAGTGTGTCCGAATAAAACCTGTGTTGATTTAAAGGTCAAAATACATGAAATAAACTGTGTCAGAAATGATAGATTAACCGAAGAGTTAAATTATGGTTAAATTTGCGGCCTTGTCAAGCAATTTAATGCTACATTAATGAATTCTGTAGAGAGACTGTTTTGAATAGAATCCTTTTTCATCAGATGTTGCACATGTGCTTTCTGTGTTTGTCTAAAATAAAATGTAATGAAACAGCTAATAAAACCCCAATTTATTTGTTTCCTTTGAGAAATATGTTCTTAACATGCAACTACTGTTCTTTGTGTTCTGTATACTCTCTCTCCCTTTCAGAGTGTATGTTTTTCCAGTGATCTGTTAGTAAAGTTTTTTCTCTCTTCTTTGAATCGAAAAAATATTTTTTATATATGTGTGCAGATAGTAAAGTCAGCAAAGAGGGAAAGCTCCTAAAAGCTTCTCCTACCACTCAGAATTGCACAAGGGCCTTTTACAATTGTAGACCATGTGGTATGGGAAGCAGAATGATAAAAAGGGAATTGGGAGAAGGTAAAGCTTTGCTGTTTTCTCTTGCATTCGACCCTCAGAAGTGATCAAGAGGAGGGAAAAAAGCTGTCACTCTACACATTCAAATTCTGAAGTTGTTTTAGTTCTTTTTTAAGCTCTGTTTACCATGTAACTTTCATAAAGTCCTAAAGTAAAACAAGCTACTAAGAATTGGGAAATTTATACTGGTATGATCAGTGCCTTGCAAGTTATTAGCTACCCATCTCTTCATGACCTTCGTGCACTGTCTTCTGATTCCTTGGCAGTCACCCTTTCTCCCAAAGTATCAGTTATCTCATTAAGTTAATTACTATATTGAAATTTATTTTCACTTTTCACATCTATGACTTCCTTTAACACTGAGAACTAGTGTAAACTATCTGTGAGAAGATGCTGAAAAGCAATGCAGTGGTTGGTTCCTGTGAAAAGACTTGGAGCTTGTGCCTAAATGCTATGCTGTTTATTTTGTAGAACAGTGATAGCATTCAGCATTTTGGTTACAGATTTTTTATTTTTTATTTTTATATTTCTGAACACAGGACCTTGCTGATGGTTATCTCAGTAAAACACAGTTCCGAACAACAAACAGAGGCATCCCACCAGATCTCAAGGAGAAAAGCAGTGATAACATTGAACAAGCGTTGTTTCTGCATGTTGAAGTAAGTAGAGATTTTAGACTTCTGAGTTAATAAAAGAAATCATGAACAGGATTTTAAAAAATATTATGTTATTAAATTAAGTCCTTCCAGAAAGATTTCAGTTCTTAAGTTATGGTTTGCAGTGGCTTTTGGTTATTCTTCATTCAGTTCTTCTTGTTCATGTGTGCAGGTAACTTGGAGGTGAAAATTGGCAGGAAATGGAAAGGCTCTAGCATGTATATTTGTGTATATATATATATATATATATGTATATGTATGTATAGTTTCATCGTGGAAGGACAATATTTCTTAGTACACCAATTCGCTAACATTAAAAAAAACTTTAGTTTTTTGAAAAAGATAAGGCATCATTATTTAGTTATCTTAGAGGCAAAAATTAAAAAATTAAAGAAAACTTTCAGGTTTATGTTCATTTGAAGTGATATTCTGAAAAAATAAGATGTGAATAAGAGTTTTATACTTGTATACTTATCTTCTGCTGTGAGAATTCTTACCAAATATTAAAAATATTATGAGCAATTTTTTGAAACCAGTAGTGGGAAAGAAAATATATTAGGTGTTCTTTGAGGAAAAGAAACTGATTTCTTCCAGAAAATGAATCTTGTTCATTAAACTGAGGGTGACTGATTAGAATAATTATTTGCTTGTTTGACTCTGCATTAGACCTCCAGATTATTGACTAATCAAGATATAAACAGCAGAAATTCACTCACTTGTTTTCTTGTTATCATACATATGAAAAGAACTTTTGGATTATAATTGCCTGAAAACAATGGATTCTTTATATTATAAACCGCTGAATAGATTGACAGAGTGTATTTTCCAGTTACCTTTCCCTGTAACAATTCCTTTTCTTTTCTCATCATCACACTGATTTTTTTCTTTTTCCCCACAGAGACTCTGGTACAGGGTCTAAGATAAGTATTCTTTTGGCATGATTTCTAAGGAAATGCCACTTAAAACAATCATACCATCTACTAGGTAGTTGTTTCTACTGATTTTTCAGTTCACTCATGGATTTCAGCCGTGGTTTGAAGAGGGGTAGATACTTCAAATCCTAAAAATTTTGTGAGAACTGATGTCTGAATAGGTGAAATATGACTTTTACTGGTAAGTATAAGGCTGATCTTCATGCTCTGTTTGGCTGATCAGTGCAAGTACAGGACTGGACTGATGCAGCACCTGGGTCCCTCAGGGTACCATGAGGAGCAGCTAGGGTTGAAATGACACAAGTAAGTTGCTAACAAGACTTAGTCCTGTTGCTGTTAACACAGCTTGTTCAGTACTCTGAAAAAAGTTAGAAAACTTTACAACCCCACTGCTGGTACACCAGATTTGATACAAATTGAAATCCATAGAATCTTTAAAATCATTACCTTATATTTGTTTGATAGCTACGAATTAATAGCATTTGTTTGATAGCTGCAAATTAATAGCATTAATGCATCTTAAGCATTTTAGGTTTTCCTTTAATTTAAATTCTAGTGTTCCTTAAAATGAAGGCTAGTATCAGTGCTTCAGAGGTTGTTATTTAGCTGTCACTACAACAAGGTTTGTGTACTTTAGTCCTGGCTTGTAAGAACAGATTAATATTCATATTCAAAATTGCTTTTTATTACTGCAACTGTTTTAATAATGAATCGAGACTTCATTACAGAATGTATTTTAAAAGAGCATCTTGTAAAGCTGTTTAGTTCTTCCTCTAGAAAATGGTATCAACTATAGAAAGAGTGTCACAACAAAAGAAAAGGCTTCAGTCTTTAATGTACTGAAATATAGTTTTAGGTCAAACTCTATGGTTTATCTTGAAATATTGTGACAGATTTATATATCTTGAATAATAGACATGTCTATTTGAAAGGGACCTTGAAAATCAACTGGTCCTCTTTGAGGAGAAATCTTTGTTCATGTTGCATATTAGCAATAAAGATGAAGAATCAAGCAGGAGGCAGGTCTTAGAAGAGTATGTAGGTTATAAGACCTAATAGTATGCATAAGAAAATATTGTCTCCTTTCCAAAATATTAGTTGCCCAACAGAGATTATGTCAAATTTATATTCTTCATTGAACTAAAGGGCAACCAGGCTGTTAAAAGTGTAGCTATTTAATCTAGAATTTTGTAGAAGCAAACTGATTAGTTAGAGAATGAAATTTGCTATGGACATGTAAAGTAAAACTATGTATTGAAGGCTAAGCAGAAAGATGGAAGCAGTGACTGCAGGGGGATAAGAAGAAATGAGTGCATGCATGAAAAGTATGCTTTTTTTTTCCACAGATAAAGACTGTGAGAGCCTTGTTGCAGTAACAGTCTATTATTTAAATAGGTTTTGTTTTGTAAAAGTACACATTGCATGCATAAATCACATGGTTTTACAGAGCTACTGCAGTCTTTTAAAACACTTTATTGAAATAGATTCTGATGAGTAGACTTGAACAAAAGTGGGGGGTTTTGATAGAACTAGCAAAGTCCTCCATGGTTATATGCAGTCAGTGTTTAGCATATTTTTTAGTATATTTTAGAAAATGTATTTTTATATATTTGAAACCTAAGGGAGCTTTAAGTAACAATTATAGTTGCTTTTGCAAAATATGTGGCCATTGACTGATAGTTTTGCATTTAAGAATTTTCAATTTTCAAATTGCTGTTGTGATCTAGATCTTTGCTATATCGTATCTCTATTGTTTGTGTGTTACTGAGATATTTCCATCTGATCTTCTCCTTCAGTGTGTGGTTGGAGATAGGACACAGTTTTATGTAAGGTAGTTAATTAGGAACAGTCGGAAAGGAAAAATTAGGAAATTAAAAGTCCTTGTAATCAATATCCATTGTTAGGAACAACAAGCATTGACAAAAAGACAAGGCAAAAATGTATTGAAGTATATGGCATGTCAAAAAAGGCCACAAGATTTCCCTCCAGAGTGTTCCTGGGAAATCCAGTTCAGAGATTACGAATGGAATGTTGGTTTTGGCAGGCAAAGTGAAAATTAGGAGGAAGATAATGAAGGCAAAGTTTTGAAGCTGGTTGAAAATATAGGAAAGCTATCCATAATAAGGGTAGAACTCTCATTTAAGTAATTGAACCAGAGGTGACATTGAATAATCCAGTGGGTATATCCTGTTACAGCAAAGATGACAAATACAGTGTTGAAACTACAGAGAAACAAAATACTTTTCTGTTTGTTTTTAATCTGTCAAGAGATACTAAAGTATAATGATACAGTGCAAAAGATATGCAGAATAGTTGAATTAAAGTAACCTTATTAAAACAGAAAATCAATGATTGGATATCATATTATCAAAAATGTGCTAATATCATGGGATCCCCACGGAAACTGATCAAATTATTTGAAAAGTTTATTTCAGTTCATTGGTCATGGACAGTTAACTTTTTCAACATTCCATCCCATTCTCTGCTATCTAAATATTTGGAGTCTTCGTGGTGAGGGATTAATGAATAGCTATGTATTCTGGTCTTTTCTGCACAGCGGTCTGTATTATGTGGTGTGCTTGGTTCCATTTACACAACTTGTGTTTTAATAAAGAGAAGAAAAAGCATCAGAAGACCAAGAATAAAATCCTGTGTAGGTTTCTTTCTGCTGTTTTTAGACAGATGCAACATAAAGCTTGTCACTTACATCTTTTTTTCAGCCTGAGGAGGTGAAAAAGCAGTTTTCTGTATAAATCAGTCAACCTATTTTAGGGGAGGATGAATCTAGAAGAGTCTGTTTTTCTTCATTGATCAAGGAAAGCTAGAAGATGGTTAACTCAGATGTTGTTGTCTGCATTTTGTCATATAAATTTTGTACAACAAAGTATGGATGAATGCTCATTAAAGGCCACAGCAGTTATTGCTGTTGATTTCACTTGGACAGTAAAGCTTGTACTTAGTTCAGGACTGTAAGGATCAGCCATTGGAGCAGCTTGCATTGAGAGTCCTTGCATTGAGACTGGCATTCTTGACTTCAGCTGGACACTTCATTTTTTTTACAGTGGGATGCTCTGGCCCTTGTGATACCAGTGGTCAGAGCAGGCAGTCACAGCTGGCATGTGTGATGGAGCTGTACATACTGGTGTGGCAAAGTACTTCTGATGGCTCATCACCATTGGGGGGGAGGGGGTGGAAATTGCTGTATTCCAGCTCCTGCAGGAACTTCTTGCTTTCACGGAGATTCCTGTGTTGCAGGTGCTGTGAGTTACTAATGACGAGCTGATTGGCAGTAGGTTTCTGTAATGTGAGGCTGCCTGCTCTGTTGGACCAGCAGGAATGCAGCAGAAGCTAAGAACAGGTTTGGGAGCCACTGTGCTGCAAGTTGGCATGCTATCTATTACAAAGCAGGTTTTCCCTTTTCTGGAGCTTGAAGGCCATGCACATAGTAGTTAATTGATGGTTGCTTCAGCTCGTTGGCAAGGCTGCAGGATTCAGGCTGTCTCCTCGTTATCCTTTCACATGCCAGAGAGCCTTTGACATCTGCTAGTTTCCAGACACACTCCTGCTAATTCCTGAGCTGTCTTAGGCAGTAGAGGAATTGTCTCATGAACTTATATGAGGGCTGCATAGGGTGTTGGAAGCTGTGAGAGGGTACAATTACTTGCTTTTAAGTAGGTACAGTGTTAGAGCCATGAGTTGGATTTTGTTCATTGTATTCAAATGACCCTTAGAGCCAGCTTAGGTTAAGATAAATATGAAGAAGGTTTTACATCTGCATAGACACACTGAAACTTTAAACACAGGATGTTTGGAGACAGGTAAGCTTAAATGCTAATACCTACTTAGAGCGGTTTCAGAATGTTTTTCTCTTTGTACTTGTTGGTAACTGAGATGTCAAGCCATTTTTCTAACCATTGCCTGGTTGTCCTGTTTTATGCAGACCCTCTCTCTTTCCGTTTATTGTCTTACTAGAAAAGAATTGAGAATGTTTCTCTGGAAAGCCATTCTCTGATTTCTGTGGGTTTAGTTTAACCAAAATGTTTGTCTTCACGTGAAAAAGGGACGTTTGCTCCTTTTCTGGAAGAATTACATCCATGGCTCCATGTGGTAGTATACTTATTCAGACTGGTAAACAGAAACTGCTAATGACATTGTGGCTAACTATATTTGACCAAGTTTGTGAAGGACACTCCCTTCTAACTAATGAGATGGGATTCAGTCCTTGGGATAACAGCTGGAGAGATCATAAATCTTCTGGAGCATCTTTCAATAGATTGAAAAATAGCATGAGATGCAAAGCAGGAACTGATACAAATACATGGTGCTATTTTAAAATTTTAAAGTTGCAATTTTGATCTGGTTAGATTTTTATTGAGTCACTTGTCTTTCTGTGCCATCCTGACTTTATGCCAGGTGAATGTCATCTATACTTTTCTGCAGACAGCAGAAATCATGTATAACCACCATACTGTATTCTGGCTATTTCAACAATATTTGGTGTATATTCTTTCTTGATCCAGATCAAATCTGTTCTGCTGGGAGATCTGTCAGGGTCTGTATCAAGGAACATGGAATTGTATCATCTTTTGTATAATTTACTTTATACGTAGAACGTATGTTTAAAATATTTCTATGTCGATGCCCTGACGTTAACCAATTTTGTAACTGAGATTCATAGAAGTCATGCGTCACAAGCTCTTCACTGACATTAAATGCAATGATGACCAGCAGTGCAAGGGCAGTAATAAGTTCGACGAACTTAAACTGTGCTTGATTTTGAGGTATACTGGGACAGTAATATCTTGACTGAGGCCATAGGTTCCTCTTCCTCTAAAATTGGAAACTTATCCTTCTACATTTGTGTTTTTTTTTTCCTTTTTCAATCATCCTTCATTTTGCCTAAGCAAATTATAGTGAACAGAATGTTTTTTTTTTTCCCCTTCCTATAGTTGAAGCTATTTGAATGCTATGAAGTCATATATTGCATATTTTATTATCAGCCAATGGCACTGAAACACTGGCTTTCATTCTGGACATTAATATTTACCATCAACTGTATCCCACTCCAGCCTTTGTTAAGTGCAATGTAGATACCTCTTAAGCAAGGACAGAACAATTTCTACCATATATTATTATGTAGATTGTTGACAAGATGAAAAATTCTGTACAAAATTTGAAATGAGGACAGTCCTCATGCCTCAAAGAGCTTACATACTGAAAGAGTGAAATAGGAAAATCTGGATTCACTTATGCATTCTTTCTGTTTATTATTCAAATAGCTTAAGGGAAGCAATAACTTGGAGTAATAATTCTCTGTGTGTGGTTTGTCTCAGCTCTTCTCGGTATTGCAAAAGTAGTGAGTCAGCGTGGAACCATTTCTGAAGCTACAGCCATTGCTGCTTTATGTAGGAGTGGGCAGGTTGGGAATGTAGAAGGTCTGTTAATAACTGATGTTGCCTTTGGAAAATGAGCCCTGAGCTTCACTAACATGTCAGTTAAGTTATATATTTATTTTTACGTCGATTCTACCTTTGCTGGCAGATGTTCATTAGTGTAAGTGAAGATTTTCCTGATGAAGGGTGTGGGAGTGAGCCTGACATCTTTCTTGTACTTCATAATACTGTGTGATTTGCTGTTCGGCTGTGCTGTTCAGTTTATAACAATTAGAAAATTATAAATCTTAGTAATTATTAATCATTTTTTCTCTAAACAACTCCAGTATTTTTAGAATTAAGAACAACTCCCTTTTTTTGTGCAAAAGTAAATAGCATAAGCTCAGTGTAAACATACGCAGAACCACAGTATTTGTTGGATGGTTAAAAAATGTGAAGTAAAAACCCAGCAAAAGTACTTAGGGAGAAAAATGTAAATATATTTAATGGAATCCAGCACTCACTGGAGAAAATAATAAAAGGTCCGTAGTACACAGGGAGACAATCAAGTATTACATACGTCCCCCAAACATCAGTTTTTAGTGAATGATCCCAGCTGAAGAGCGGTGCAGCTGCTCCAGAAGCAGGTGAGTTTACCAATAGTCTTTCCCATAGTTACCCTGATGCTCCGAGGAGGGAGTAGGTCATGCTGCATATGTACTCAACCCAAATTATGTTTTCTCCAAAACCTGATTGAAGAAGGTTTGGTAGTTTTGACAGGAAGAAGGAATTCTAATTTCAGTTCAACTCAGACTCTTTTCAGCGTGCTGGGCTTCCTCTGCCATTGGGTCTCCCTGGAACCAGCTCTTCCTTTAATGCTCTTGCCCAAAATACTGCTGGGCAGCCTTGATGTGCCATAGTAGATGTCTATGCCCCATAATTCTGTATTAGCCAGGCCAACGTTTGGCCCTATCTTCCAAATTCTCTTGATGCTTCATTTTCTAGCATAGTACCGCAAGCCTTTTAAAATGCCAGGTCACAGGAAGAAAACCCAAACTGGTGATGGAAACCTGTAAAAAAATAAATCAAGAAACCACCTGTTCTAAGGAGATCTAAAGTGAGTTGCAAAATGCAGCAAAGATGCTTGTGATTTTGCTTAAAACTATATTAATCTAAAAATTGAATTAGCTTTTATTAAGCCACATGAAAAAAAATCTGGTATGGATTTTATTAACTTTGTTTTAGGTTAAAAAGCTTGGCAAAAGAATAACATTGTTTAGAAATATTAAAGCTGAAAGAAGCTTTGGGAGAGATTACTCCCCTTCCATGAGCTGGAAAAACCTCAATAAAGGAGGAATGCTATGGTGACAGAAGTCGTCTGAGTCCAAGATAAATCCTGCTTCTAGACTCTTTCGTTGGTGGGATGTTTCAGTCTTCATGAAAGAGGCTAAATGTTTCTACTCTTAGGAACTTCTAGAGGCATGGGAAGTTTCTCTCTCTCCCCCCCATACCTTTGCAGATCACTTTTCTGTGTGTGACTTTGGTATCCTGGCAAATCTTTTTAACAGTAGTTACATTTAGTTTTCAACAGCTTTGATGACATGCTGTTGGTTTGGCTGTTGTTGTGTGTGGTGGGACTGTAATCTGTATTCTCCATTTTACACATTCTTTGATTGCCGTTCGGTTTTACCCAGTAGAATGTACTTAGTGTGTTTTTACAAACCTTAGAAATGATATCAAAGCAAATACAAACTAATTATGAAGCTTTTGGGAGAACTGAAGAAGCACACTGTATGACCTTTAAAAGTAATTTCTTTTTGGTTTAGATGTTAATGCAAAGTGTTTTCAACTTTTTATGTGCTCAGTATTCAAAGTCGTCACTTAATATTAGCAAATAAATTCTACATCAAGCACTGGGAAAAAAATGTTCTCATTCAGCTTGGGTAACTGAATGCGACAGTTCACTTAGAGTTACAGTGGTTGAAGGCATGCCGTAATCCCAGCAGAAAGTCTTCTTTCTGCAATAAATAAACCTCCATTTCCTTTGAAGCACACGTTGAGACTAGTAAGTGAAGACAGTTTTCCCAGAGCCTGAACTTTGAGAGACTAATAGCACCACTGACAAAATTATTTATAAGCTCGTTCATTTGGCCCGTGATCATGTGTTACAGATATTGGAAAGAAATATTGTTGTTTTGTTTCTACTTCAGTGCGTTGTTTACTGACATCTAGAAACTTGTTCTGAAAAAAAAAAGTTGTTTTTATTTTTGAATCTAGAAAAGAAAAATTACACTGAGAGCTTTGAACTTTTTTTTAATTTTTGAAGTTCAGGTTTTATTAAGTAAATTTCAAGTATGAATTGATTTCATAAGAGTATAGACTGCATTTTTATGTATGCCTTTTTAATAAGTCATTATTATTAAGTCATAAATAATATTTTTTACATGGTGCCAGAGCGTACTTCAATAACAGTTCTCTTTGCCCTGTAAATTATGTGGCCAAAGTTACCTTAAAACTGCTTGTAGTTGCACGTACAGAAGTCTTAGAGATATGCAGGCTACAGATTTAGACTGTACTACCTGGCCTTTCTGTTTCCCCTCTCAGTTTTTTTAGGGTGTAATGTCTTTTATAATTTATTTTTTTATTACAAGGCTTGGTAACTTTTGTGTCAGATAGGTTGATACCCGTAGTTGATAGTTTTGATGTGATGTGCTTGACATGCCTTGATGTTTGTCCAGCTTCTACAGTTTTGTAAGTTGAAGGGCTTGTGAGAAATTAAAATCTGTTTTTCTATTTTCAGTTTAATGATATAACTTCAATAGTCTTTTTAAGAAAAACCTACTATAAAAATAGATCTTACATGTTATGCTTTTTAAAAAAAAAATAAATTCTCCCATCTTTTTTCCTCCAAAACCAGAAAGTCTGATATGAGCTACTGTAGTTTGAAGAGATACTCAACTGATGGGCATATCAACGGTGCTTATGGTAAACACCATAGCATCATATTATATTACTAAAAATATTACAGCTGTGTAACATCACAGAATGGCTGAGGGACCTCTGGAGGCCATCTGGTCCCACTGCTGCTCCAGCAGTGCCACCCAGAGCAGGGTGCTCAGGCCCACGTCCAGGTGGGTTCTGGAGATCCCAAAGGAGGAGACCCCACAGCCTCTGTGGGCAGCCTGCACCAGTGCTCAGCCACCCGCACAGCACAGAAGTGCTGCCTGGTGCTCAGGGGAACCTCCTGTGCTCCAGTTTGTGCCCACTGCCTCTTGTCCTGGCACTGGGCACCACTGCAAAGAGCCTGTCTCTGTCCTCTTCACCCTCCCTTCAGGTATTTATAGACATAGATGATGTCCCCTGGAGGCTCCTCCACTTCAGACTGAAAGTCCCAACCCTCTCAGCCTCTCCTCATAGCACCATTGTGGGATTTCTTTCCTGAGCATTGCTCTGCTTGGGGATAATGAGAATGAAGAGACTGGAGGAACATACCAGTAGAAAACATTGATTCTTCCTCATATATGAGCAGGTAGATACCACACACTTCACCATCTAAGTCTCCAAAACTGTGTTCAGTAGTTGAAAAAAGCTATATGCTAGAGTGCTTTTACTCAGTACAGCTCATAAATGGGAACAGGCATGTGGTTAACAGCTCACTAGAAAGAATAAAAGACCCATTTTTGTTACGCTGAATTTTACTCTAACAGCTTGCTTTATCTCTTAATTGTATGGGTTTGTATATGAAGACTCTGCACTTCAAAATTCAGTAGAATGCATGATACAAATTGGTGGTGGTGGTTCAGAATTGATTAATCACTGAGCTATGTCCAATGCAAAAGGAATATGCTCTGAGCGTATACATTGAAACTGACGGTGATGTTAAATATAATGAAAAGGAGAGTAATGGTAAAATCTTTGTGTTCCTAAAAAACAGTCATGTCGTGTGTTTGGAATGATCTGGCCTCTTAAAGGTAAAGATAAGGTAGTTCGGAGGAATAGGAGTACTTGTGAAAATAGTTGATGCATAACTACATTTTGGATTGACTATTATAAGGTAGAGAGAGCTAAAAGAGCTGCCTGTATCATGAGTAGCATTTTGGAGGCCTGGATTTTAAAGCGTGCTTCTGTTTTCTGCCCATATTTATGTCATAAGTTAGTGATAGTGGTGCATGGGGTTGGACAGTGTGAAGAAGAATGAGTCTTGCTCCCAGCACTCCGTGTGGCGTTGCTGCATCAGCATGTTGAGCGGTATGTGTAGAGCCAGGTGTAATTAGTTTGCTCCCTCCCAGAGTGGGAAGGAGGCCTGAGGGAGGCTGCAGTGCTCTCTGATCACGATTTTTTGGCTGGTCGGGGGGGCGGTCTGATGATGTGCTGCCCTAACTCAGGGCAGAGCATTGTCTTTTTATCCAGGCTGTATTTGTCAAATGCTTGTGACATTAGCTCACAAACAAGAAACATGACACTGTAGTATTTGTCAATACTGTTCTACCACAAAGAAAGCAAAATCACAGTCTAGTCAGTTGTTAACGTTTTGCTTTTTATGGTGAACCTCCAAATACTTCATGTTGCAAGCCTTGCATATATGCCTTCGTTTGTTTCTTTTAAATTAAATTACACTGGTACAGGGTAATGCTCTAATTTTCTAGGGAAAATGCTCATCTGTTGGATCAATACTCAGATTTTGGCTAAGTGCCTGTGTTTTGTAGCAGCATCATATGCTTCATTTTTCACGTTAGTGTATCTGCACTATTCACCTGTAACATACAGGTCATGTTGGCTTGAAGTGAGTATTGGAGATTTAGGGCCGTACAGTGAGCAGTGTTTTCTTGAGAACCAGGCAAAATGGCTGAACTACATGTTGCTGCATTGTAGAAAATTCCAAAGTCAGGAAGCTCTTAGATTGCTTGTTTTATTTCTTTCTGAAAATTATTTTACTACTTGTAAAACGATTCCTAAGTTACTGTCCCTCTAGCTATGTTTAAGTTACGTAGCATGGACTGCAGCCCAGCAAGCAACCCTGGCAACTCTGCTTTTGGTGGTGGGGATCCAAGACCTGATACCGACTTAGGGATGCTGATGTTACACCACTGAAAATTTACATCTACCAGAAGTGTAAAGCAGCAAATTATCTTGAAAGTTACGAAGACTAACTTTATTTGTCATTGGCATTATTGCAGTGTTAGGCCACATCATTATGATTCTACTTTTCAGTTAGTCTACCTGCCTTAACAATCTCTAGTCTTTGATACAGTCGTTTTTGCTGTGAGGTCTAATTGTGGGTTTTCAGATTTTTACCCCAAAACCATCTCACCATCATTGTCTCTGAACTGTTAATATGGGTCACTCTCAAGGTACATGAAGCAATGTTTTTCTCCTGTGTTACAAAGAACTGTCATTATTTCCTACTCTGGAAAAATAGGCAGTCCCATACTTTTTTTCCCTATGTTTTAAATCTTTCTACACTGTCAATTTTGTTAGCCTTGTTAATTAAAAAAAAAAAAAAAAGAAAAAAGAAGAAAAAGCAGTCACTGCTGGTTTATTAGTATTGTCAATATAGTGATTTACATTTCTTCTCAAGGTCAGAATGCAAAGTGTTCCTCATGTATATTATATACATACTGTGTAGTCTGTGTGTGATTCTGAGGTCTAATCCTTCCTAGCTGTAACCAAATAGCATTGAAGTTGATTGAGATTTAGGAAGTTGCGTGGAGGATAATGTTTTCTGTAGTTATGAAATATGTCAATATCAATAATAACAGTAACTTACCTAGCGTTATAGAGAGAAACACAATGAGGAGACACTGCTTTCTTGTCTCATAATAGCCAAGTTGTAGCGCATGTCCTATAAAAATGTAGCTGTGAAAATAAGGTTGGGTTTTGTTTTCTTTTCCTTCTATATTGGGCTGGTATTCAACATGGTATTACCAAGGCAGTATGTTAAAACTTAGTACTGATGGGATTGTGAATGCACCAGTTTCAAAATTACTATTCCAGTTTATAACAGGAATGAATTTGGTTCTGTGAGTTTGTATAAGATACAGGTGTTTTCCTGAATGAATAAGGCAATATATCTTAAATAATAGCAAGTATATTTTGCTTGAATTCAGCTTGTTAATGTTGTGTAATCTTTCTGCCCTGGTTTGCCAGGAACTAGTTCAGACATTGCTTAGACATGTTTATTGACAATTTCAGTGAGACACTCTCACTTGTACATTCCAAGTAACGGGAAGATTGTTTAAATGATCATATATGTTTGGGGATGGGAAAATGTATTGCTGAGTGTAAACTCATGTCTGTAACTGGGCGTATTTCATTTTGCTCAATGAGAAGCTTTCTCTTGATGATCTGTGGTGGTAGCAATGAAATTAAATAATATGAATTGGATTTGAACAGTTTTTACCATTCTGCCCTGAATTCTGGAGAAAAACTTAATGTCATATGCTTAATAAGATTTAAGTTTGCTTTCTGAGAAAAAGAGAACAGTAAAGAGTAAAGACTCTTCACAATCATGATATAGACATTTCTGTGGGATCAGTGATAAACTAAGATGCAGAGAGACAGCTCTAGCACAGGAGGGAGAAAGCTGTGGCTTGCAGGAGGTGAAAGATTTGCGCTGTAGGTAATAGGTCATATTTTTATAGTGGAAGCTTTGTGTCCAATTAGTGATTTTTGTAGTACAATTAATAGTATTTATTTCGATCCATATTTTGTACTTTTCCATATTTGATGGCTTTCCAATAAAATTTCTTTCCAAGACAGCTGAACCTAGCTTGCAGACTGACAGGGAACAAAAAAACACCTTCAAAGGAAAGCACATTAAAAAGCTTAGAAATCACCAGAAAGCATTAACGGCTCTGTTGGCTGTTGCACAATGGGATGCAGGAATTGCAATAATGTTCTTCTTCCATCTGGTGCCTACAAACTTGCTGTTTTCAGAGGCATTCATTACTGTAGCAAACTGTTCACTTATTCATTCATGTGTAGCTGCCCGTTATTCTTTGGAAAAGACTTGAGTTGAAATCGGCTCGGTTCTTTGTTGCAGAAGTGCTCAGTGTCAAACATATTACAAGAAGATGTCAGTCCAAATGCAAATACCACCGAATTTTAAAACATCTCCGCATGTTGTATGTATTTGGAATGTACTGTGAAGGTGTAGTCCCAGGAGAGTGGATCTTGACTGACAATACTCAAAGGAAAATCATGCGTTGTCTGTGCCAAAATGTCTGTCTTAGACTGAAATTTCAATTTCTGTTTTAAATTTCCTGGCTTGTGTTAAATAACATCCTAGCCTTAAAATTTCTTTCTTTCTTAGAGACTCGATGGTTATTTTCTTTGTTACATCTGGACTAGTTAATTTTCAGGATGTGAAATAGCTCCTGGAAGGTGTCACTCTGTGAGGGAAGAACAGTTTTCTGAACTAAAAGATGGGGAAGAGCTGGAGCTGGTTTTTTCAATCCCAGTAACAAAAGGAGACAACTTTATTTTGAAATGTGCTATTTCCTTATTCGTTGCCAACTGGGGGCAGTATTGGGGTTGCCAAATTTGTCACTTCTGTGCAGAGTGAGGGACATCTTGGGTCTAAACTGAAACTTAAGCCTTGTAAGTAATTGAAACAGATAAACTGAAACTTAGGCCCTGTACGAGGACTGTGTCACTAAATGGAGAGCAAACCTGAATTAAGGGTCTAGCTTAAGCAAATGGAATTCCATCTTCTGCTCATGAAATCTTTGATTTTCCTTCTTTTCAGATGTTAGCAGATAATACAGATCATGTTGGAAGTGAGGAGCGTCAAAAGAATTATTTAAAAGTGAGGAGCATCAAAAGAATTATTTAAAATTGACTAAAGATTTTTTTTTTCTTTTCATCTGGACCATAGGAGCTTCAGTAATCCATAGAAGCTCTAAGTGTAGATTTCTGAACTGACCTGGTATTTAGCAGTGGTAAGTCCTTCAGCTACCTTTAGTGGAAGCCTCTGACTACATAGTTCTTTGGAAAATAAGGCAGATAGGTGCTTAAATAGAAATCTGCTAATTTCTGATTGTAACAGTCTTGTCCAGGGCTTAGAAGGTAAGGTTAGTTTTAGTTTTAGTTTTCTTGAGTAGTTATATCGATTTGCAGATATGAACACAAGAGCAAGTAAAAACTTCCTATATGAATTCCTAAGTCCCAGGCAGGACACATGGAATTCATTTAAATATTTATTTTTCTAGGGTTATTGTGCTTCAGCATTGTCTCAAAATCTGTCTTTATTCTGAAAAAGTTGTAACCAGTCCAGTTATGACTGGTCTAGAAATACAGTTGAGGAACAGTTTTCCTGCTGCTGTAGGAAATCAACCAAAAATGGTTACCCGCAATACAGAAGATGTAGAAATACAATTAAAGAACAACAGAAAGTGCATGCAATCAAAACTTTGATCCTGTAGTGTGGTATTAGCTAGAATTATTTTGCTTTCCAAAACATACATTGCAATTGCAACCATTTGAGTGTAAATGGTAGAAATTCCCATGAATTTTTAGTTTTTAAACTATTCTTACCTTCTGTCTGTTAATGGATGCTTAGTAGTCACATTTCCCATTTCTTTTTTTGCCACACTTTGAAAAGACAGAAACATATTTGCCATTTAAAATCAAAGATGCAATTTCTGTGTAAACCGTAACTGCTCAAGTTTCTGAGAAAACCATAACTAAAAAATTCTAAGAAAAATTTTAAACATTGGGAAGATGACAATGCAAATTTTCTGATATTCCAAGAATTAGCGAAGTATAACACTCTTCTTCACTTGTTTTAGAAAAACTGTTTTGATTTTCTGTAGTATTTATCTCTGCCCTTGCCTCTGCTCAAAAATTCTTCCATCAGCGGGGTGATGTTAACTGCATTTGAGCAAGATAGAGGTTTCTAAAGACAATTAAGTTCCTGTAAGTTTTGTGAAATTAAATGGCTGAGTGGAAGACAGAGACCATAAAAATTCTCTGCTTGAGGGCAGAGTTACAACATGTGCTGATAACTTGCAATGTGCCAGGCAATCCACATGAGAAAGACTGTGTAAATGTCCCAGCTGAAGCAAAAGCCCTGCCTTTCCTTGGACCTAACACTTGGTTGACCACAAGATTCAAATCTGAAGGAAAGAAAAATCAATCAGACAAAGCATTGCAAAATAATTCAAGGTAATTCTGAGCGTACACTATTTAACAAGCAACTTGTTGAGTAATTTCAAAATGTTTTGTCATGTGGATTTGATGCAATATGGAAAAACAAACGAGTTGATTAAAGGACTATGGTGACATAAATTTTATTTTATTTTTATTTTTTAAATTTTATTTTATTTTATTTATTTTATTTTTTGCTATTGAGACTTTTTTCATCTTTCCTCAAAAACATATGCTTTGGGAAGACAGTGCATATGACTAACTGTAAGTTGTACACCTGATGGGCAGCCCCATGGCAGTATGCTGAGTGTATGGATATTAAACCATTGCGTTCTTCAGAGGAGCCCATTGTGCTTTAATTGATGGCACCCCTGTCCCCAGGAATGGAAGATTTGAGTGTCTCCGAGGAACAAAACTGTGCTGAACCTTTCTGGTAGCATTTTTTGATCCTATGTTAAACAGATGTTCAGGACTTGGTAAATCTGACTTGACTTTCTGGACATACATGGTCGTAGCCAAAGCTGCTATGCATGTGTATACTAGTGAATTTACATGCAAAGTAAATCCAGGATCTGTGCAGAAACCCCAGTAATTCCACTAAGCTTTATTACTCAGTTCTTCATAACTGCAAAAAGTCTTAATGCTTCCAGGGAAAACATTAGACTTATGGTGTAGTGCTGCATCTCATGCTTACAGTACATGACCATCTTTGAAAGGAAAATGTACTGGAAATACTCTTCTTTTTTTTTTTTTTAATGCAATATGATGAATGCTTACTTTCTCTGTCTTTTTTATTTTTTGATTTTTTTTCTGGTCGATTTCATAATTTTATAGCTATAGTGTTGCATGGGCATTGGTAGCTGTAGGAGATTTCAGAGCAAGGGTGTATTGAAATCCTACCCAGCTTTTGTTGAAGCTAATATAAGGACTCACACTACTGTGAACTGTATCTGATCCTGCTTTATAGATAACAGAATTAGTAGCCAGACATGCAAAGCTTTCTAATATCCAAGTTTTTGAATCAAAATGAACCATAAACATACTGATGAAGTGATTTCTAAACCATGTTTTCAAACATTGTAGCCAGTCTAAATTTTTATATAGTGTTGTTCTAGGCATCTAAAGTAGTCTGGCTGACAGTAATCTTGACAGGGTATTTTCTACCACCGCTGACAAGATTTTAGTATTAGACTTTATTTACTGCTTCATGTTTTCCACTGTTTCGTATATATATTTTTTACCTCTTCTACTGCCATTACATATTTTCTTTGTCTCTGCATGAAAAGGGCATTTTCCTGCTGCAGTAGAGTCTTGTTACAGAGTTTTATGTCAAACCCATCTCTACAAATATCTCTTAAAATAGTTACTTTAATACCATTAAAAAAAAAAAGTCATCTTTCTCAAAACTGGTGATACCACTGTGATGAAAATATTGGTAAAAGGGAAGAAATGGAAAAACAACATGAGGGAGGTTGTTATTTATGTCTTTTATTTAATGAACCTTATTGTCTTCAATCAAAAGCCCTGTTGTAATCTGATACACTTTTTTCTGGGAGGTGTTCTCATTTTTTTTTGTAGCTGGTAATTTCAGATCTCACCTGTTGGTGTTACTGTAAGCTGTGTCTTTGAGAATTAACTTCTGCTGGTTGTTTTTCAAAGGCAGCCCTTTATCATAGGTCTCATAACTGCATGTAAGCACCAGTTTTTGCAAGACTCCCAATGTGTTGACAGCTGGTTATGCTGTAGGTGTTCCAGTGAATGGTGTATTTTTTTTTTTTAGTATGGCCTAGGAATCTTTCTGTGGCGAGTTGGTCCCTTATATGTGTGAAGTTCCTCTTAAAGGACAATACCTTTTAAAGAAGTAAATAATAGGCAATTAAAAAGCTTAATCAATTTTTTTTAGTGATTAAAGAACATTTAGTAATCTTACATGAGTAATATAACAATTTGCTTAAGCAAATCAAAATCAAGTGCCTAGAAAATTTTAAAATAATAATTATTAAGAAATGAGCACTTACACTTTGAACTGAACTTGCTAATAATATGTAGATGTACTTACAAGGAGTGAGTGGATGAATATAAACAACTGTTATGAGTAGGAGGGAATTGAGCTGATGCAATACGTTGGTAGAGAAGGGGATGAACCCATTTTAGTCATTTGGAGACTAATTTTAGAGCAGCTTCAGAATGCCAGAAGTTTGATTAAGAGTATTTTCATTTTCAGCGTCAGGAAAGTGGAGAGGAGAGCAGAATGGTATTTTCCCCCTTTTTTTTATTTTGATCTGTCTTAAATTCCCCCTTAGCAGTATCAAGGAACACGTACTTTGACTGTAGGGGAAACACAGTTGTGTTCAGCTGGCTCCAAAATAAAATTATCTTAATAATTTAGTAAAATGACAGAAATTCAAAGCATTGATTAAATTTTATAAAAGATATTGAATTAGAGAGTGGGAAAAACCACTGTGAATGCATTGTCCCAATACACTTGCATAGTTTATAATTACTTATTGTATCCTGAAAAGAACACAGAAGAGATAAAAAGATAAAACATTTTCAGGTATTTCAAAATTTGGCTGTAACCAGGAATTAACTTAGATGGTAAGCTGTTTTTTTAGGGACCTTCTATTTCTTCTATTTTTGAAGGAGTTATGAGGGCTTATTCCTGGAAACAGAGTAGTAATTATTGCATTGCTTTGTTAGACATAATTAGCCTCATAGAGAAGTAGGATATTATGTTTGCCCAAGCAGAGTATCATACTAATGTAGCTGTATTGTTTCTGGTACCTAAGCCATATATCTCTAGAAGTTGTGAAGATGCTTTTGCTAGAACAGATGATTCATACAGATAATGTCAGGAAACCAAACAATATAATAAAATGACTGCATACACTGAATAGTTTCCATCTGTCCATACCTTTGGTATTTGTATGCAGTACTGCGTTATTCTTTGAATCTTACTTTAAAATAAACAGGAATACATGTAGTCCGTTCTCCCTCCTTATTTTTCATCTTTCCTGTTAGTACTTTTTATAGGTAATATGTTTATTGAGTATTTTTCATAGTGGTAGATAAATAGCAATCATATCAGTAATATTTGAAAGAATAGAAAAAGATGCTACAAACCCTCTCTCTACAAAAATAGGTTAGGAAAAATATTATAGAGCTAGAAATCAGTTCTGGAGTATCTATAACTTTTTTTGGTTAAAATAACAGTTGAAATGAGAAGTTTTCACCATGTCAATAATAACATTTGAAAGCAAGCTTGTAGAATTGTATTCTTCCACTATCTATTGGAAGTGATTTGTTCATAATTATGGTATTATAAAATTTAATTATTACTTGGTTGTTATTTCTAAAAATGGTAAGAGTCTTCTGGATGTAGCAGCTGGTGAATTTTTGTCATCAGTTGGGTTTCTTAATGAACAAAAACTGGAACTTTCAAATCTGGTTTTAGCATTTAGTAAGAGTTACAGAATAGCTGGCCTGAGAAAACAATCATATATCATGAATTGATTCTGTTTAAATAAGTAGATAACCAACTTAATTCTTTATATGTTTCTTAATTTCAAAAGGTCAAACTTTTTTTTTTCTTTTTAGTTTACTAAATATGTTTAATGATTTTGATTGAAATAGGCTTTTACTTCCCTTGAATTGAAAGTGCACAGTAGTCTGAAACTCAGCCATCGTAGCAAGATTTGCAGGAAAATAAAGCAACCTTAAGGAATGGCGTAAAGATATAGCTTAGAATTTTTAGATAAGAAATGAGAATTTCCAGAAAGTGAACCTACATTATATCTTGAAAATAGATCTGAAAAGATGCTAAGACAAATGTCAAAAGGTTATTTAACCCTACATATAGAAAGATCAAAGGAAAAGAAGCAAGCCCAGGGAAAAGATCGCAGACAATTATATTTTACTCTCTTCTCCAAATAAATGAAAATAAATTCCCATTTTCAGTATAGACTAGTTCATAGAAGGCAGGATAACTACTAAGAATAGGGTTGTATATAGACAGGAATTACTTTGATCAAGGTGAAAGCAAAATCTGAGAGATGGTAGTAAGGTAGAACACAACAGATAACTTCTATCCTAGAATTCTTGTCAGGTGTTTGTCTTGGGGACATGGTTTCGAAATACAAAAAAAAAATATCTTTATTTTAAAAAGGCAAAAAGCTATAGGTTTATTAGCCTGACATAAGTAGTATTCAAGATTGTTGAAAGAAGTTTTAAGAAATATTTAAAGATTGAAAATGAATATAGGATGGAATGCAATATGGGTTTAGAGAAGGTAGTGGATATACTGAACCGTGATGCATTATTTGGCAAAATTACTCATTTGTTGGGGAAAGAAAATACATTGCTTCTAATCCATATAGAGTTAATAGAACATTTTATATTAATAGCACAGAGGAAAATAAAAGTGAGTGATAATACCACAAAAACTGGTCTTTGGGTAGATCTTATATTTTAACTAGTAATTATAGTACAGGATGTAGGAGTGGGTTAATTAAATTTGCTGATGGCAAAAAATCTGGAGGCATTGCTAATATAGCAGAAGATAAGAAATTCCTGCAGAGAGATCCAGAGGACCTTGAGGACTGATATAACAGAAATGGGATGAAATTTATCAGTGCAAAGTATAGGATCACGTCCTTAGGGTGTAAGGAGAGGATAGTTCCGTTTGAGAGGCTTGTGACTCGTTAGTTGGAAATGACGGAGGAGGAGAAAGAAGTGATCAACATTTTAGTTGATCATAGGATTGTTGTGAGCTGATAATGGACATAAAGGTTCTGTCTAGGTGGTGCTCTCAGCTGAAATAGGCATTGTACAACAAGAGGGCTGTTGAAAACTCATCTGTAGTGCTGTACATCTAGAGTTTCAGCTACTCCCTCTCAAGAAATAAGGGAACTGAGGAAAAAAAAAAGTGGAATTGTTTTGGTGGTTAGGAAAATGAGATTGAATAGAATAGTTCAGTTGGAAGGGGCCTTCAGAGATCATGTAGTTCAACTGCAGTTGGGAAAAGTCTGCAAAATCGAGAAGCAACGAGAAGAGTCTATCTTATGTAGCCTGGAAAAAAACAAAGCCTGAAAAAGAATATGGTCTATCTCTGTTAATATATTGGTGAAAAGAGGTTTGAAATGCCTGTGAATGAAAGAGCTTTTTAAGCCCAACTAACATGTTGGCATTGGAATTAAAATTTATAAACTGAACATGGATAAATGTGCACTAGAATCAGTGAAGAAGTAAGATGATGCAGGAGGTTTCCAAAAGAAAGAGTTCTGCCCTGAAGCCACTTAGTTTTGAGGTAAAGCTACAAATTTAGTATAAGGCACAATGTGACGTTGGATACCTGTGATAATGGGGCTGAACTTAATGACCCAGAAGATTCCTTCCCCTCCTGTTTCATACACTATTTTTAGTCATTTGTTGTTATCCATGACTGTGGCAAAAACTAAAGTTAATGCTGTTGTTAGATGTTGCAAGGCTGCTTGGAGGGTCAGGAATTGAGAGCACAGATTGCACAAGAACGCATGTTTTCTGTTGTAAAATAGAAGCCTCATCTTTATAGTATCTAAGTAAGAGAAGTTTTCACTTTTGCTCTTGATAAAGGGTCCTAAAAAACTTATTTTGTGAAACTGTTATCCTCAAAATTTCTCAGATGTTATTCTTCTAAAATCTGGCTTCTGTTTTCATGTGAGGTTGAGCTAGGGATTCCTATTTCTTTATATTCTTCCTAAAAACTAATCAGAGAGATACCTACTTTCACAACAGAAGAATCAGAGGGAAGAAAATATGGGAAGGTTATCAAGAATTAGCCTAATGGTTCATTGTTCAAGCATTTTTCCCTTTTATGTTTGGAGTTCTCCTTTATTACTGAGACACCAACACACTGTGGGGAATATACATCTTAGGATGTCCTAATGACTTTGACACTTGGCTAAACAAATGGCAGTCCTTTTTGCCTACAGAGCCTGCAATAGGGTGCAGAGCAGGCAAACCTCCTCCTTTACTGAAACATTGATGGGGGAATTGAAGACTCCTTTCCCCCGAGCCCATCTCTACTTGGTTTTCGTACCAGAATTCTTATTGTTGAGTTTTATGCACCAAAGCCGTTACAGGATTGTATTGTAAATGAAATGCTTCTCACAGCCCAGGATTCTTTACCCAGCTAAACTTTTGCAGAGAGAAAGAGGCAGAGAATTAACACCTGAAATCATCATTGGAAACACAGTGGTTTGAGGTGATACGAATGTGTTCTGAGAACTCAAATGAGGTGTTTCTTATTCACATCACCAGTGTTGTGCCGGATGGGGTCTGTATTAGCAGTCAGGCCTGTGTTAGATAAGCAAAAAAGGATAAAGTTGAGGGATTGTGGAATCAGCTGGAGGAGCTCCTGACAGGTCCACTGGGCCCAAACCATGTCTGCTCCTCCTGCTGCTCACTCACCTCCCAGGAGGATCCAAAACTACCCAAAATCAGTAGGTAGCTCTTCCTCATCTTGCCTATAGCTGCTTAGGCTTGGATGGAAAAGTTCCTGTGTTGTGGCCCTGCTCTGAACTGCTTTTTATTTGTTTGGGAGCGTCTGCATCATGGAAGCTCTCCAAAGAAAATGAGGAAAAAATTTGGTTTAGTGAGAGACAGTGGGATGAGAATTTAAGAGTGGGATTGCATGCTCACACTTCTGTACGTGTGAGGAGGGGGACAGAAGCATTTTCTACAGATGGACCCTGCAGAGGAAGGACATGAATGGGACATGTGGAGAAAGCCTGGGATAAGACGGCAGTCATCAAGATGAATAGATACTGTTCCCTGCTAAAACTTACTTCATTTTGGTGTACATTTCTTGTTTTTCCCTAGGTGTTCCTGGACTGGGAGCTTCTGTGCTTCCGTGGCTTGGAACAAAGACCACTACCGCCAAGTGTTATTGTTAGTAATGCTAAGCAGTCCTGTGGGCCTCAGGTAGCTTACGTCCACTTCTGTAATGAGCATTTAGGCATTTAGTAATTGTGGTGGGATGAGACAAAAAAATGTTTAAATCCCCTTGGTTGCCTTTTTTGTGTGTGTGTGTTTTTTTTTTTCCTTGGCATTGGACATGTGAGTTATTATAGTCAATTGTAGTTCCTCAGTCTAAAAGCTGCATTCCTATCTGATAAAAAGAAGCAGGAAGTGATTACTGAGTGAGTAGCCTCACAGGATGAAAACTTGCTCTCTACTCCTGCAGTGTAGCTTCAGAGCTGAGTTCTGGTGGATTAAAGAGGGAGGAAGGATGCAGCAAAGTTCATCACTGGCTTCACCTCTGTAGCTGAGCTTTGCCTTTAAGCAAGGAAACACTCTGGTAGTTAAGAATGCTATTTTTAATGAAATACAATTTCAGATTATACATAGCTTTAGCTTTTTACTTTTTTTTTTTCTTGGCAATCTTGTTTCCAACTTTGCAGCCAAGAACATAATCTTTTGCTTTGCTAGATGAAATTTGTTTTCATTTTGGAGTCATCTAGTGTTAAAAATGAACAGAACTGACAAACCTTCTTCTCCGGAGATGAATCCTAGGAAAGCAGCACGTAACGCCGTCAATCAGCAGGGATCTACAACCTGAGAGAAGGCAGGGATTTTCTAGAGGTGGGCACGACTCCCGCCAACTGGAGTGGTCCATGTGCACCTGGCATCAGTTGCTTACTGATAGGAAGTGACCTGGCAGGCAAGCTACAGGTGGAGCAAAGCAGAGCCCTGGGCAATCCCCCAGATCATTGCACACTTTTGCATGCTTCCAGCTTCTGAAAAGCATTTTTTAACCAATCATACAAATTACTGGTATTCAGGAACCATGCTACAGGTTGAAGCATATGTGCTATTAAATGGTCCATATTACTTACCTGCTACTGGTTGAAGGTGCAGTCATTTGGAAGAAGAGCAAATGTTTTTGAAAGTGCCATTTTACATATCTGTGCTGAAAGTTTGCCCTAGTGAAATAGATGAGTTTTGAATATTAGCATTGTTCTTAACTTCCCTTGCCCTTGTTCTCAACCCTGCACATCTTTACGATCTTGGTTCAACCTTATTATTTTACTTTCATGTTAGAAAAAAAATGAGCCAATACATAGTAGAGAGTTTGAGGTGAATACTTTTTTGATGGTGATAAAACTAAGACTGAATAGATGATGTCATCTACAAATGTGTTGAATTTCCATTTCCTTTTGGTAAACTAGAGGAGCATTTTGCATTTTTTCAGAGGTATTATCTTCACTACTGTTTCATTTTTAATACCTGACTGCTCAGCAGCCTTTATCTCCATATTAGAAGTAAGGCTAGTAGTTCTGGCTTTGTGTAGGCACTGTTCTGTTGACCTGTATTAGTGTCCTTCCCCTGCTGTAAGCCACAGAAGGATTCCCAGGACATGCAAGGTTTGTACGTATTCCATAGGGACCTGTGGAAGACTGTTCTTTCACTGATCGGGTGTGCCTGTACGTCCATGCTGGCACAAGTGTGGAAGAGGTATATCATCTGTGTACCCATCCTTTTAGTAGAGGTTTGTACGGGAAAAAAAATTAACCTTGATTATAGAATTACGGTTTTATACCAGAAAATCTAATATTAATGTGCTCTTTTTAGGTTAATTTTGTCTGAGTGACTCAGACAGTTCCCAATTGTGATTGGCAATCAATAGCAATAATATGAGCACTAAGTCATGTTTCTTCATCAAAATGACAAGCCTCAGAGCAGACAGTATAATTGTTTGCTTTTCTGCACAGATAGAGACATGATTGCTCTGCTTTTTTCTAAAGAATGTGTTCATGGGGGCTGAAGAAATTAATGTGTAGTGTACCAGAGACAAAGGCTTATATAAAAATAGGAAGGCATAAATATAAAACAGAATGGACATTAAAAAAAAAAGTCAGGCTCAACATATACAGCAGTAGCTAATGACATATATAAGTACCCTTTAGAAATTTGAAACAGAATGGAGCTTGTGTATGGCGTCTCAGAGAGGCGTGTTAACATGAAACTAGAACAGTGTTAGGTACATACATACGTGATCTTTTAGGAAGAGAAAAAAGGGTTTTAGAATTTATACAAGTAAGATAACTTATGTTACTGCTATTTCTCAGCGGACTCTAACCTTAAAACCTATAATAAATTTTTTAGGTTCCCAGCAGGGTGTATGATTTTTTCTGTTTTCTTGAGTCTTATCTCCATAACAAAGGGTTAACTCTTTCATTTGCAGTTTGCCAAGTTACATATTTTCTATCTAGCATCTGATTTTTTTTTGTGTTCCAAAAGGCATATATCTTTTGGCTCAGTAATATGCATGTTATTTAATATCTGTAATATCAACAATTCCCTCAATGCCAGTGTGATTAAGATATAAGCTGGAAAAAGTTATTTTGAGAGCATCTGATATCAAAGGGGTGAAAGCTGCAGAAATCCTGTTGAAAGTTAGATTGTTTCTCACAATGATGTTTCAAGAATGCTAGGAAGAAGAGTGAGGCAAGAAGGCTTAATGGTTTCAGGATGGAACTAGCATCTGAAAGGGAGTATATGATGCAAGATTGCTGTGTAAGACATGTACTAGGCTTGATACTGCGTGCTGTTCCTGTGTGCATGGTCATCTAACTCACAATGAGTATTTTAGTTAATGTGTGGGCAGATTTTTATCTAACACATCCTCATTTTGTAAAACCTGGACCTCAGTAAAGCCCAACATACAGTCTGCCAGGCTAACATGATTCAGGTATTCTGCACATACTTGTATATGCTTTTTCTTTTTTATTCCAAATCAGGTGGATTTGTGTAAAACTGCCATGTATCAGGAAGGTTGCTCATGCACAACTGCCGTAGTGAATGAAACAAAGCACATCACCAACGGAATCAGTTGTTATGGCAAGAACATGTGCTGTGGCTGGTCAGTCAGTTTTGGAAAGCTCATACTAGCATACAAAGTTCAGTTTCATAGTAATAAGTAAATATGTTCTTATTTAGTTCTTTTAAATTCATTTTTTTTCTTTCTATTTTATTTTTCCTTCAAAGATTATATCAAGACTTGAGATTTTCTGCTACTGTTTTGTGTTAAAAAATTAAGATCTTTTGCCATGGGAAGAACTCTATGATTGAAGAGCTAACAGGAATTCTAACAGAGGAAAATGGGAAGAGAATTTTAAATCAGAGTGTGTAAACTGTGTTTTAAGTATGCTTACAGCACCTACTTCTGTGATTAATCCTTATCTGAATAGAAGACAAATTTGGGAAAGAGTTAACTGTCTTAATGTTAAAGTTATAGTTCTAAGTTAAAGATACAAACATATCTTGCCTGTATTGTTACTTCTCTGGCATCAAATTCTGTGCCTGGGTTTACCATGCTAGAATTTACAGAATTTACAGTTTATAGTGCTAGAATGTACAGGTACAGTGATATGCTTTTTCTTGGTTATATCTAGTAGTTATCTTCTGCCAGCTGGGGTATTCACAGGGTTCGGTGTTTTCAGGTTCAAGTATTTTTCCATTTAGTTCTTCAAGGTTGCTGAAAACTTAATTTTACTTTCCCTGGTATAGGGGGATCCAGTTTTGGAAATAACATCGTCTAATAGTTTACAGAACCATTTGGCAGTCTTTTTTTGTTCTTAAACTTAATTTTATAATACAGAGACTCATAATTCCTGTTTAAGTTGTTTGCTAGATTTTGTTCAAAGCATGATTTCAGCAGTGGCTAAAGCTGTAAAGGTTCGAAGATGTATACAAAAGTCTATTAAGGCAGGGTTACGTTAGTTTTGTCTTGTGATTGCAGTACAGACTGTTGATAAACGGTTAAGCATGGTTAGTGCGGATTTCAGTTTAAATTTAAACTATTATGGAAAGGGCTTTCCAAACACATTGTTATTTTACCAGTGAATAATATGTGCTTTTTATTTTGGAATGTTTGATTGCTTTGGAAACAAAAATATTCTTTAAGATACCTTAAGTATTTTACTGTCATGTATTTTACTGTTGTTTTAAGGGTTGCTGATATTCATAGACAATTTCAGAACAGGATTTAAAGTTTTTTAGCTAAAATACAGTGTTCTAAGGTAGGTAGTTGTTTTTTGTGTTTGGAAATACGCAGCATTTTGCCGTAAGGAGTCAGTAATTAATTTGTACCCTCAGTTTTCTTGTGAATTTATCGTGTAGGATTGATCAAAGTGCTTTACCTTTCTGACTTTTTTCACAGAATAGCTTGTGTTTGTAGGGGGTAGAAGTTAACAAAATAAAATAACTTTGTAAAGAGTTATCTCAATACAGAATAAGGAGTATATTTTGTAATGCCACTTTTTATGGAAAAAAACTCCTTATAATACTACATAAAACTACTAAGGCAAGACCTTTACCTTGAGTGAATCATTCTTTGCATTGTGTTTACTTTCCTTTCAACCATTCCTGTCTTAAACAGTGAACAGATAGATATATTTAGGATCTGATCTTCTAGTGTTAACATTTTGGTCCTCTTAGGCTAACTACTGACAATTTTGCCTTTTTTTGTTAAGCTGGAACTGTAGAATAATCAAAAATGGTGCAACTTAAAACATTGTTTACATAAAGACTGTGAGGATAAAAATCTCAGAACCGAGCTGTTTAATATTTATGTTACAGATGATCGACCTAACTTTAGACCAAACTATTTCACAATAAAGCTGTACATAACCAGTGTTTGTTGCAGTGATCCACATTCTTCTTCCATGCGACACATTAAAATCTGTGGAATTAAGCAAGCGGTAAATTTGACCCCATTTTTCTTGTTTTTGTTGTCATCGAATTTTAATTTTGCAGTTTTTCCTGAGCAGGGGAGAGGGGAAACGTTACGTTGTCCAAATGAAACGCAGGGTGTGATGTGAGGAATTCCTCCTGCATGTTCTGCAGTAATGAGAGCATGTATATCATTACAGATTCCCCCGCTGCAGGTTGTTTATTCGGCTTGAATAGCAACCATGTTTTCTGTTCGAGTACTAGCATATTGTATTGTAAGTAGTTACACATTTCTCTGGTGACCCATATCTCTGAGCAATTGGAGGACAATTCAAAAATGAAGAGAAAGATATGGCATTAGAGCAAGACTAGAGGGCTAGTTTAACCCCCTCTATCCTTGAATTTAGTTTGAAATACGACTTCCTGTTGGAGGTCTGGGTCTCTAATGGCACTGGGAGGAAAATACGTTTTTTTCTTACTAAATGTGTTGTAATTGCTGGGAAGGGTGGAATGGGTTGGTATGAACATTTATACTTGAGGGAAAAGCAGGAACATTGTTTCTAATTCCACTGAAATACAGACATTTTAGTAAGCTCTTCTAGAAGGATATAAGAAATGACTTGAAAACATCTCAATGGTGAGGCAAGCGTGCCCCAAGCGTGCAGTGCTGCTGGTGGGCACATGGACCAAACCTGCAGCTAGCCATTTCTCCTTCTAGGACCATCCCCTGCCCCAAACAAGATGAATTTGGCTGATGAAGCCTAGGATTTGTCGACAGGACAGCACTGCTGTCTGTGGAAGAGGCTGCCATCTCGCTTCTCCATGTCACCAAGCACGCTGGCAGCTCAGGTCGGTGCCTGGAGAGGCAGTAGGTGCTCCAGGCCCTGCTGGGGACCATGCCATTTTGAAGTTAGGCCTTTGGTTTTATCTTAACGCAGGTTTGTTTGCGGCCCATTGTTGGCAGAGGCAATGGGCAAAACTGATGTAAGAGGTTCGTACGTGGTGAGCTGCAATAAATTGATTTTGGCTTTACAGCCTATCATGTAAATGCATGCTTTGGCTCATGAAGCACTTTGTCAGTACGCTCACTATTGTTACACAGTAAAAGCTTTATGGAAGGATTTGATGTGTCCCTGGTATCAATGTGAAATAAATGAATTTTCTTTGACTAGTAAGTGGCCTTCTTTTCCTTTTCTTTTCTCTCTCTCTCTCTCTCTCTTTTTTTTTTTTTTCCTGAATTATAATTGCAATCAAGTTTATAAGCCTGTAATTCTCTTTTTACTTAGTGCTATATGAGTACTGTGGCAGAGGTGAAGGTGTTAGAGATTTTTTTTAATGGAGAAATTGTTCTTTACAAAGTCAACTTTTTCTTTTTCTTTTTCTTTTTTTTTTTTTTTTTCTAACTAGACCAAGGAAAACAAAGTAGCTTACATAGGATCAGCTTAATCCCACAGGAGGTGTCACAAGGTATTAAACTTTTCTGAAAGTTTTTAATAGTAGTTCAACAATATGCTGCATTGCCCAGCATAGCTGTATTTTTTTTTGCGTCATTCCCCACCAGTGCTCTGCAGGGGAAAACTGCGTTATGGTTTTGTTGGTAGAGCATAGTATTTCCTTTTGACTGTGTAGCCAGCAGAGTAGTGAAGTGCCTATGAATGCCTCCTGGTAGAGATAGAAACCCTGTTTTATGGCTGAGAATCAGAATTGCATTAGGCTGTGTACACTTCTAGGGTTATCAAATTGAATGTCCAGCTGCTTCTAAGTTAGTCAGTTCAGCACACTGTAATTCGGAAATACACTTTCATTCTTAATATTTTAACGTTTCTAACCAGAAAGTTTTTGTTGAGTGAAAAATGCTCATGTTTAACTTTTGTGTTGAATAAAGGAAGAAACAAAACCACAAATACTAAAATTCAGGAGTTCCTCGTGGGATGGAAATTGCAGGATTTGCTTGGATGTCAGCAGTCCAAATTCTCTTTTCTTGTAAAAAGAGCAAATGAGATTTGTGAAATGTAGGCAGAACCCATAGTTGCAATATGAGAACGAGGGGCATTTGTCTTTTGTTTTGTTGATACTGTCAATACTTTTGTGACAAAGAGAGAGAGAAGAGCTGAGATCAGCTTGTGGATGATCTTGATGTGGCAACACTTGTGCTATAAACTCCATTTCCTGTAACACTATCCCTGCTCTATTGACAGTGCTTCCCAACATTGTATCATCAGCAAAAATTGTCTACAATCTCTTGCTTTTGTGCTCAGGTTATTAAGGAAAAAATTAACCAAGATTACTTTGCAGACCAGTTTTGGAGGTACCCAGCTAGTCAACTGTGTTCTGGACAGTAATTCTCCTTTGAGCATATCCCACTATTATCTCCCCTTTTTTTTCCAGTTTCTTATACATTACTTTTTAATGTATTCCCCATGTTCTCCAGTTTAAATAATAATTTTCCCTTTGGCACAGTATTGGGTATTTTACCGAATCCAGGCAGATTAGATCTCCTGCATTTCCTTGTCCACTAATTTAGTTATCTTATCAGAGAAAGATATCGAGTTAGTCTGCCATGGTCTTTATTTGGTAAACCAATGTTACATGCATTTTGCTAGTGTTTCAATACAGCTCTGTATGTTTAATTACTCTTTCCTTCAGAAATTGTTCTAACCCCTGTAAGCACTGAAGTCAGAAAACAGCTACCTAGATAGTTTTTGTGTTCCACCCTCCCCTTTTCTTAGGTGCAGATACTTCATTTGTTATTTTTCATTCAGGTATTTTCACTCCAATAGGATTCAGTTATAAAAACACAACCCTTGCTGCTGTATGTATACTTCTTGGGTCATGGGATGAGTGTGCCCTCATCCTCATTAACAAATACATGGTGTTCCCATCTTCTGCAGTAGCACACTGAGTGCATGCACAGTGCACAGAGACAAAATCTGAAATCAGGTTTGTGGCTGTTCTTTTATTTATTTGTTTTACTTGAACCTCAGTCTGATTACATTTTTGCATGACTTTTTTTTTTCCTTGTTTTTCTTTTACTCATGTCTGGTGAGCTTTTTGCCATTTATCAGTGTAACTTCAGCTTGAATTTTGGCAGTTTTTACATTCTTCTTCTAACTCAGGCTTCAAGATGCAGGTTTTTTTCTTTGTCATTCTTCTGTTCTCTGTAGGTTTGCTGTTGTGTTTTTTTTTTTCTCTCCATCTTTTCTGAGGTGATTATTCTCTCAGCTAAGACTGAGCTTTATTCTGCACTTTTTTTTTTTTTTTGTAGTTCAGGATGTAAATTTTAGGCAGTTTTTGTATCTCTCATTTAAATAGATTTAAGCCTTTTCCGGATTTCTGTCCTTCACCTTTTTTTGTTGCTGAGCTGATTTAAACCATTATCTCTCTTAATTTTTCAAGTATTTAAAAAATATTAACTAGATTTGGAAAGGCTTATTATGGACAGTTTCTTTCAACAAATACTCAGTACTGGAAGATCCAAAAAATAGCTGTGATAATCTGCATGTTACAGGCCAAAATGCATTTCTCAATTCATTTTGGAAGGTGAAGATCTGTTGTAAAATGCTAAAAGCCACTTCTTTAATTTATAACATTCCTAGCTGATCCTAGAAAGCAGAGCCCACATTGTGCAAGGCCTTAAAATCTCAGGGATCTCTGTCAGTCTGATAGTGGAGATTCCCACCTGATTTGAAATCTTGTAATTGGTTGTTTTTGCATGTTGGAGCAAGACATAACAGTCAAATATGCTTAATACCATGTGTACACATATTCTTTCATATTTGTTTGTACTTATGTGTAACTGAAATCTTTGAGTCAGACTTATTTTGCATTAACAACTGTCCTGTAATAGTCTTGAAGCTCTGTTAAAATAAGTACAAATAATTTGTTGTTAATACAGTGGCTTTTTGGTGAAGAAATATTTCAAGTATCATGTCTAGGGAAAAGTCTTGCCAGTATTAGGAACATCTATTATGTGATCTATTGCTACAAAGTTTGTCTCCTGCAGTTCCTGCCATCACTAATCTCTTTAGCAGTATTTGAGAGATTCTTACCCAGATAAAATCCTGTAGGTCCTTTTTGTACTATTGTAAACTCTGTTTTTATAATTCTTCCCCCAGATGATTCTGATCCTAACTAAGTTATCTTCATCTGTGTTACTCATATTTCTGTGCATGATTCACAGATGGAATATAGGCACTGAAAGCACTCATTCTCAAAGAGAGGAACTTCTTTAATACTTTGCTTTGGATTCTGCACCAAAAGCCCACCAGAAGTCTCTGCTTCTTTCCGTGTTACCCAAGTTCCTGAATCAGTGTACTGACACTGGGCATGCTTCCCTTCGACCTCTCCCAGACTCCCATGTAACTCAAATGCAGTCCTTTCACTAATTGTGGTTGGTACGACCAGGCATCTTACTTTCTCTTTGGTAATTATGTTTTCAGATCTTTTTTTCTTTTTAATTTATATAAATATACATATATATATATATATATATATATATAAATATAATTTTTAATAACAGTATATATTTCTGTTTCTTCATTTATGGCTTTATTCTCTCTTTGGATAACAGACATCTTTCACAGCATTTTCTTCCCAATTTCCTATTTTAAAACACTTTTATTAGCCGTACTAGACTTGACTGAAAACATCAGTGACCCAAGCTCAAATGATATCTTTTTGTAAAGAGAAGTTAGTTTTGTGTGGTTACCTACCAATGACTAAGCTTCCCCCAAACTTCCAAACAAAGTTAATAAGTCATCTCATAATCAACATTGGTATTATGCCTCCACTTTCCTTCCCTTAAAAAGGTAAATCCCAGTGAGTCACAAAATTGCCACCAAAAGTTCCATTAAACCTTCATTTCTTTGAGCATTTTCCTCTGCCTTGTGTAGTCATCTGTGAGTCATTTCTGTGGAAATTGGGCTTTATCATTTGTCTCGGCATGAGGAACACTTAGTAGTTTCCCACACGTCTGTCTCGATCTGTGGCTTGGAAGTTGCATACTGAATGGCAAGAATAAAAAAGTATTGTGCTGCAGATGGCTGCTTGTCCGGTGTGCTGAAGGTAAAGAGTCCTTTGAGGAGAGATTACGAAGTCACCTAAGCAGATCATAACGTTCAAAGGAACTGGACTAGTTAGGCAAATTCACTTCCTGTGCCCCTATCGTTTGAGTGCTTCAGCCTGTTAGAACAAACATCTATATATCTACTCATCGTGTGCACTCAGGTGCAAACGTTTGTGAAAACATATGCTTCAATATAAAAAGCCAACATTTGCTTTTTTTTTTTCTATAAACTGCATACTGTTTTGTAGCATTCGACATATGAAGGGTCCTGGTACTTGTGAACTGATTCCTGCAATGTAAATTCCTGATCTGCTTGCATATTATTTCCATACTTGGCAAGGTCAAAATGCAGAGGTCGTCTTGTACCTGAAACATTACGGAATAGGGACCTCTGCAGTGATGTTTAAAATATCATATGGACACCAGGCCTTTATTCTAATATTATACCTTCAGGGACTGCAGTTGAGTTGCAGAAAGCTATAAACAGGAGCTAAGAAAAAATCAATTGAGTCTTTGATTCTGGTGCATCACTATCATTCATGGGCTCTGCCTTATGAATAAAGTTACAGCATAGGATGTTAATAATATATTTAATGTATTTTTAGTTGCTTTTTCTTCCTCTACATCCTTTGTTTTGCAAATGCATGAAGTTTAATGTTTAGGAAGGCATGCTCATAGTTGATTCTAGATTTATTCCTTTATATAACCAGAAATGAATTAAGTAGTAAATATCTTGCAGTTTCTGTGGGACCCTATTTGGGGTACATGCAGCAGCATGCAGTACAATAAATGGTTCTTTCAGCAAATGTTTAGGAAAATGCTTTCCAAGAGATCTGCGCAAGATTAGAATTGCTGAGTGCTCTCCTCTTTGGCTTCCTGTTTTGGAATTAAATGCCTTCGGGACACTTGGAATATCTCAGTTTTGAAAAGCAAGAGCAATTTAACCAATTAAATACTTCATCGTCTTAGCTATGATTTCAGTTTGTTGTAAATAGGGACAAATATATGAAATGGTCCCTGAGATACCTTAATCAAATTGAAGGAATAAATTAGCTCCAGTAGCTATAGAATAGCTTTTGAGGGAAATTAGAGGAGGTAAAGTGTAGCAAACAGCCATATCTACATTCTGGCTCTTCCTGTGCACATGTATACAATTCCTAGTTCTTTTCTTACTGTATCCTGTGTTTCTGGTCCTATGGGACACTGAGTGAATCGCTTTCTGATCAAGTCAAGGAAATTGGGTCTGTTGAGCCTCCCACGGTTCGTGCCTTCTGAGCGCAAAAGTCATCTGCAAAGGTTAGCACAGCATTGTGTCATTCACCTGGCTCCATGAATACCTGGGCTCTACTCCCTGCTCCAGTGAATGCTTAGTGGCTCGTACGAGGCAGGACAGGAGAGGCGTCACCTGAAATGCCTTATAGCTTCATGCTTGAACTGCTCATCTGAAAGAAGAGAAATGCGCATCCAACTTTCCCCACGCAATAGGAGGAGTGGCACAGTAAGGCTTTTGACACCGTTTCCCACAGCATTCTCCTCGTGAAACTGTCTGCTCTCAGCTTGGACTGGCGTACGCTTCGCTGGGTTAGAAACTGGCTGGGTAGCCGGGCCCAAAGAGTTGTGGTGAATGGAGTCAAATCCAGTTGGAGGCTGGTCACTAGTGGAGTCCCCCAGGGCTCAGTACTGGGGCCAGTTCTCTTTAATATCTTTATCGATGATCTGGATGAGGGGATCGAGTGCACCCTCAGTAAGTTTGCAGACGACACCAACGTAGGTGCACGTGTCGATCTGCTCGAGGGCAGGAAGGCTCTGCAGGAGGATCTGGATAGGCTGGACCGATGGGCTGAAGCCAACTGTATGAAGTTCAACAAGGCCAAGTGCCAGGTCCTGCACCTGGGGCACAACAACCCCAAGCAGCGCTACAGGCTGGGAGATGAGTGGTTGGAAAGCTGCCTGGCCGAGAAGGACCTGGGAGTATTGGTTGACAGTCGGCTGAATATGAGCCAGCAGTGTGCTCAGGTAGCCAAGAAGGCCAACAGCATCCTGGCTTGTATAAGAAACAGTGTGGCCAGCAGGTCTAGGGAGGTGATTGTCCCCCTGTACTCGGTTCTGGTGAGGCCGCACCTCGAGTACTGTGTTCGGCTTTGGGCCCCTCGCTACAAGAAGGACATGGAGGTGCTGCAGCGTGTCCAGAGAAGGGCAACAAAGCTGGTGAGGGGTCTGGAGAACAAGTCTTACGAGGAGCGGCTGAGGGAGCTGGGATTGTTCAGCCTGGAGAAGAGGAGGCTCACGGGTGACCTTATCACACTCTACAGGTGCCTTAAAGGAGGCTGTAGTGAGGTGGGGGTTGGTCTGTTCTCCCATGCGCCTGGTGGCAGGACGAGGGGGAATGGGCTAAAGTTGTGCCAGGGGAGGTTTAGGTTGGATATTAGGAAGAACTTCTTTACTGAAAGGGTTGTTAGGCCTTGGAATGGACTGCCCAGGGAAGTGGTTGAGTCGCCATCCCTGGAGGTCTTTCAAAGACGTTTAGATGTAGTCCTTAGTGACATGGTTTAGTGGAGGACTTGTTAGTGTTAGGTCAGAGGTTGGACTTTGTGATCTTGGAGGACTCTTCCAACCTAGTTGATTCTGTGATTCTGGGTGAATGCAGCATCCAGAGGGAGAAGGCGAAGATACCCGCTCTCCTTCTCCGTCTCAAGTTTTCTACTCTTCCCAAAAGAGGAAAGGTTGAACATTTTTTTGAACAATTTGATGATTGCCAGAAGTATTTTACATAGCTTATTTATAAAATGTGAAGGGAAATTTAGATATGCTTCTGGAACATCTGTATAGAGAAGAATCTCTTCAGGTCTCTCCACCTACTGCTAAGCAATTACTTCAGCTACCAGAACTTCCTTAAATTAGATAAATTGATGTATTTAGTTGTTTACAGATTATTTGGATTTTGCATCTCTGTAAATTATCTATGGCAACACTCTTTAGGAGCTTAGCCAAGCATACCTATGTGCAGTGTGTACCATTTCTTGATTTTCTTAAAGCTTTTGCTACAGTGGTGTTGGCCGTCTGTTGTATTTATATAATATTGTTGACCGTTACAAGTGTTTTGAGCCTCATACTGCTGTAAAACTATTTAGGTATTCCTAATTTTGTACTGGGCTTTCTTGTCAATTAAAGCAAAGCTTGCCTGAAGATGGAGACTATTAGAGGATTCATTCCAGTTAGGAACATTGTAAATTGTTCATTCAAATTTTCTACTTGGCTTCAAATCCTTGGTTTTGGAGTACAGCTGGCTTCCAGGTGCAGTTGTACTGAGCTGTACAAAACTACTGGTGGTGTATTGTTATAGTTGGGATCCTGTTCTGCTTGTGTGTTTTCTTTATTTGCCCAAAAAAAGTCTCCTAACCCTTACTCAACAAAAGGAATACAGTATAGCTATCTTTATTGTTAGAAAATGCCCTAACAGTCTATTTTTAATTATAAGAATGTATTGCATTGTGCCTTCTCATTTGAATTTTGCGAATTTTAGCTACATTTCGTCAAACTACAATTACTTCTTTATAAAGCTTGCTAGTGGTTAAAATTGCATTGAGTTCTATTATGTTCTGCATTCCTGGAAATTAATAGTATCATGTAATACAGCATGACAGTTTTCATTTGAGATTACATTAATAAAAGAAGCATTCAGTACTGTCTTTCCATCCAGTATGAATGTCATCAATATACATTTGGGGTAGTTGTGATCAGTGACATTTGATAACATTATAGCTATTAATACTTAGAGTATATAGAGCATTTTGTTTGAGAATGAATGGAAGGGCTTTTGACCTATCCGAATCTAAATACAGAGCTTTGTGTTTCCTGTGTAACAGTGATTGGAGAGTAGAAAGTAAGTACATCTGTATCACATCATATATTAATAAAATTAGCCATTTTTTAAAGCAGGTAAAAGCTGAACTCATTTGACTTGGTAAAGTCCAGTCCTGTTCCTTAAAAAAATAATAAAAAAATATTTATTATGTTTATATATTTCCAAAAAGAAAACATTGTTGGTCCTAGTATGATACTAGTTTTTGTATAAGTGTAGGAACAAATCCAGAGATTTTTTTGAGAACTTACAAGTAAATTGATAACTATTCTGAGTGATAGTTAAATTTTTTGAATTGAGATTGATTTTGAAATAGATCATTATAATTTTCTCTTCCTGTTGTCTTAATACAAGAATCATATGTGCTTCAGCCTTAACGTATAGTTAATTTAATTGGACTCAAATAAATACTCATACTCAAATACATTAGTTGTAATGAAGCTATATTGTTTATGGTTATGGTTTCTAATTGTTGTGATTGTGTAGTATAGGTTATGGCCAAGCTTAGTGTAGCATCTCAGGTAACTTTTAGGCTGTATCATTCTGACAGACATAGAGGAAATTAGATAGTATTTCCTTTTCCGACTAGGCAGCATGCAGCCATTAATTACCCTGATTGCAGTGAGTGGTGTGACGGAAACCGTTCACCTCTCATTGGCGGTTCGAGTGGCCCGGTTGTGCCTTTTTCTTATGATGTGGAGGGTGGGCATCAGAGCTGGCAACCCCCGAAATGCTTGTCCTGGCCCCACTGTGGCTACCTGGGGGCTGTAGCACAGCACCAGCCTTCTGAACCGCACCATCTCCATTTCCCATCCATCCGCTTTTAATTACAACCTGTAACTTCAAATTTCATGTTTTTATAATGCCAGATTTTGTGATAATTTGAGCATTTCTGTCTGTAACGTTTTCACTTGAATTACTGCTAAACACTGTCAGCCTTGGCATCATTTTCATGCAGTTTCCCATCTGAGAAATTAATGAGTATTTGAGTTTGTCTTCTGTAAAGAGCTGTAGGAATTTGCTGTCAGTCTCCCTATTGAATTAAGTGTGGCCAAAACTGGGTTGCTGCTGAGATTTTCAATACAGAAATAATAATCCGTGTTCTAAAAAGATAAAACTGACCTAAAATACGGCTGAACTGTTACCTTTCTCTTCTAATATCCCGATTTTTTTTTTCTTTTTTGCCTATGATAAAGCATATTATTATGAAGTGTAGAGCCCAATCCCGGAAGCTCTTCAGTCCAAAAAAAAAAAGCAATAATCCTATGCAATAGTGCTTAGCATTATAGAAATAACTTTTCACAATTTGTACAAATGCAAGATAATAACATAAGTAATGGAAAAATGCTGCAATTTGTTTGTTTTTCTGGGTAAAATTCAATGATACAACTTAGTCCATGTGTCAGCTTTACACTTTTTTTTATGCTCTAATAATTGTTGCAAACTGTGCAGCCATGTATAGTCATACCTACTTGATCTGTTTTTCATGACCCTTGAAACTCACCTCTGTGTGTGTGTGTATATGTATACGTGTGCATGTTTGTAGTTTGTTCTCATGTGGTTGCACTGTGGAGAACGGGCATGTTTTGCAAGTAGTTTTATGCAAGTGTGGGTATAATATTCCCAAATTTTCTATCAAATGCAATTTTCTTGTTTCAGTCTTAAAATAGTAAAAATGACGTATGTAAATCTGTAGAGGCGACAACCAGTGAAGGACATGGCTGCACATGGCAGCTCTGGCCAAAATTTGGTCCCGCAGAACTTTCTCTCAGCCCGCGATGTGCCCGGGGCCCCTGCAAAAGCCGTGTTGGTCATGCCATGAACTACATGGCGATGCCTCGCTCTCAGTGTCAGCTCTAGTAACACTATGCTTCTTTTTAGAAGTTTTAGGAGGAGCTGGGGTTAGCCAGCCCATCATTCTATGCTCGACTTTGTCCTTCCCCCTCTCCTGGCTGACTCGCCTTGCTTCCTAGCTTCACTGTTAGCTGTAATTTCCACCAGAAGGGATTTTTCTGACGTACTGTTCCGGCACCTAAGCCCTGTTCAGAATGGGTCCTTGTACTTAGTACATAAAAAACAAGACAATGTCTCTTTTGGGGCAGGAGGAGAGCCACCAAATTCTGCATTTTACATGTGACAACAGAGGAAGAATGAGGAGTTGATTTTGAAAGAATTCACCACCTTTATATGAAGATAAAAAAAAAAAAAAAAAGAAATCACAACTGTTCTGTTTTCATGGTCCATTGCTTCTTTCACTTGAATAGATTTTGCTTTCACTTGTGATAACAGTTTTAAAGCAATCAAAAGACAAATCTAATTTCCAACCATTAGAAACGATTGTTAATGCATGAGGGACTACTAAAATTTTATGTGCTGCATCTTTTTGGGGTGGAAGCGTTGGTTTTGTTCTTTTGGAATGCCTTGAATGACAAAAGGCTGTGTTTTTTGTTAGTAACTTGTATTTTCTGGGAGAAAGTCATTCTAATAATCACTGAATTCTTTACCGTTGTCAGTGTCAGGGTGCTGACTTGTAGTTAGGAGATTTTCCTATGTGAAATGACTTATTTAAGGGATCCATGTACCCATAGGAATCCATTTACCTCAACATATGTCTGTGCTTTCCATAGGTGGCTTAGTGGCTTTTCAAGGAAGCTATGTCTTCCAGAACAAGGCTCTTTGGACTTGGTGTTTAGCAACATCACTGACTGATTTAAGGCCCACTTTGCTTCTGGTATTGAAGGGCAGTATTTAACCAGGTTCTTCACTTTGCTAATTGGATTTGAATAAACCCAAGATAGTGGGGAGGATCTTGTAGCAGCATAAAAATATAAATCCATAAGGTAAGTTTGTCATTTTTCAAATCTCTTATGTCATCCTTGCATTGCTTCATCTGTCACTAGTGATGGCCACACCGGAAAACACGCGGAGATTGTTGGATGCCTCATATATAGTTAAGATAAAAAATCAATTTATTTACGTATATGAAAAAGCTGAAACTGGTGGCAAAGACATTTGTATACCATTCGTCTTGCACTTAAATTATTCAGGAAGATGTCCACATTTTTGTGTTTTTTACAGGCCATGATACAGTGGGCCAAGTGTGATTAGGGCCTCTAAGTTTTAGCATAGTATGAGTATTTAATAGGGAAAGGAAAATGCTGGCAATCACTTAATACAAACTGAAATTCTCTTACTGTGTTAAAATAGAAAGCATGTGCGAGGACGGTTTTGAGGTTCTTACAAGTTTTTTTATTTTTTTTTCATCCTCAGGATGTTTATTTTTGCAAGGGGATTTTTTGCATTTTATAGGCCGCCTTGCAATTCCCACATAATGGTTCATTTTGAGACTCGAATCCAGGCGCTCGGCTCATTTGCAGTTCAGCCTTCGCTCAGTCATCCCAGCTGGTGTCTCCTGCCATCATCACCAGCTTGTGGCAAGGGTCTGTAATGGCTGCCGGGGGACTGCAGCCCAGGGCTCCGAGCCTCCTCGCAGGCCTCGCCGGCTGCTGTGACTTTGTGCCGGGTTTTCGGCATGGCAGGGGAAGGGAGGCTCAGCTGCAGGGAGTTGAGGTCTGCGCGAGGCGGGGGATGATGCCTTGAGAGCCTGCACCAGAGGGACACAAACCAGCAGCAGAATGACCTGCAGAGACTAGCACAGCGGGTGCTGCAGGCAAAGACGTGAGGCACAGTCCAAATAAAAGTGGAGAACACCCAGGAGGAAGAATAAAGAGCGCAGATACAATCTCGCCATGCTGCCGCACCCTCCACATTAAGCGCTGTTTTAATTCTATCTGATGAATGCTGTCCTGCCATTCAGTTTTCATGTTCAGATCTCTGCATTTGCCAAAGGGAAAGTGTTGGACTGGGAGGGGAGCTGCTCCGGGAAAGCTCTTGTGCTTCACACAGGAGCTCACAGTCGTTTCTGGAAAGAGAGGAACACCACAGGGGAGGAATGTCTGAAGAAGTATGTACACGATACATTAGTTCTCAAGTTCAGAGGCCAAAACAGAATCGAGTGTGAATGTATTCTAGGTGATGAAATCAAATTTGCTTACTGATCTGGACTGCATCTCCCTTTTCCCCCTTGTAATGGGACTACCAGTACCAGTCGTGGTGCCTGCATCACCTCTTCCTCCCCTTCCTGCTCGCGGCCCCGTCCTGCCGACCTCCTGCAGGAGCATTTATTTCCCGGGAGGCTCGCCTGGAGCAGGAGGAAGCAGAGGTCAAGGCGCCAAAAAAAGAGATGAGGAACATGGGAACTGGGAGAAAGGCGACAGTGAATGGATGATATCCAGGAGAAACGACATGCCTGCTACTGTTCAAGCCACAGAAAAAAGGTCCCCAGAAAAAGACTTTAGGTGCAGGGAGTTTGGGCTGAGTAAGGAAGGCCTGTGTGTGAGGTGGAGAGAGGGAAACGCTTGGTGTAATGTCAGCAGAGGAGAATCCCCTTTCCATCAGGTGATTCTGCCCCTTCCCAGCGCACCCCATTGCTCCCCGGGGCCTTCCGTTTCTATGGAAGCCCTTCCTCCAAAAGTAACCTTGCCTAAACCCATACCTTCCTGCAGCCTGCAGAGCACAGCTACTGCTAAAGAAGATCAAAGCAGGCCTGTACCTCTCCCCTGCTCTCAAGTTAACTTGTTACCATGAGATTTTAACTTGTCATCTTCATCAGAAGGAAAAAAAATACTACATGATTTTGTTTTCAGAGTGACATGCTACATCACTTCTGATCTATTGATTTAAATAATTCAGCATTTAAAAAGGAACAAATCAACTTAATTTGTTTAGGGGGTACTTAAAGGTTGAGAACAATTTTATATCAATTAAAATTAGTGATAATTCATTTATGACGGAACTAATATAATTAATTAGGTGGTTGCTGCCTATCTTTTTATAATAGATACATTGCTTTTAAACATCTGCTCAATAGTCCATTATGATAACACAAGAATGATTTTACATGAGAGCAACAGAGTAGCAGATGCTTCGTGATGACAACTTCCCAATTTGTTTAGGAAACAGTCGGTGAGTCCTCAATTCACAGCTTTAACATGAAGCATGGCAACCATGCAAGCAAATTGCAATGCAGAAACACAAAGTTGAGAAATAAAATTATTTCATAGCATTTTAAGGATTGCAATTTAAATCTAAACACTTTCTAAGGTGTTTAGATTTAATAGTAAACTTCTTTTCTTTACTCAGGCATGTTTATTTTGTCTTTACAAGATCTAAGCAAAATTATGAATTTGTATGTGTGTACAGCTATGAATGTTTTATATCAGTTGTTCAATCTCTTGATGTAAAAATTGATTTCAGTATTGTCATTGTTAGAATAGCTAAATAATCTAAATAAAATGTCTAGAATATCTATACAACGGTATATGTGAAAAAAGAAAGTAGAACAATTACTTGAAGAAAAAAATTAAATAGGCTAGCAAATGAAAATCAAGATTTTTTTTTTTTAATGAGTTACACTTGCATTTTATGTTTGTGGCTTTATCAGTAGTTGGTTAAAGGCTGAAAAAGAGATGCTTTCTTTTAGGTTGATATAGTACTTTCTGAGGTTCCGTGGCTTTATACAGCCATGCATAATTTTTAGATGTTCCAAAGATTGCCTAAAGTGACTGTGCTCGCTTTATTCATATCATCAGCAAAGTTCATCTCATCAGCAAGAGAGATAGCATCAGAACTTTTCGGCTCCAAAATGTACTTTCCCTGCATAAATCCTATGCATCATACTTACAGAGGCGGTAAAGTACAGGATTACACATCAGTGCTGTATTTTTTTATTTAAAAAAGTCTTGTCACTGCTGTTTCCGGAAAGGAAAGGGGATTAGAAATAGCCCTAAGAAGGATTCAGCTGTGTTTCTGTGCAGATCACAAATACAATGCTCCCACTTGTCACTAGAAATAGCAGGAAAGGAGATCTGATTATCAGAAACCGTTTTTGAATAAGCATAGGAACTTTGTAGTAGACCGAAGTCCATCTTGTAACAGAGCAGAAGAGTGTCAGTTTCAAAGCTTCTTCAAGCTTTGCTTTCAGTTGAGTGCTTGACTTCAGACACTGCTTAAACTATCAGTCAGCGAACCCCAGGATAATGCAAAATGAATGCGTCCACAAATACTCTGCTCTCCAAAACAGTAATTTGTTTAGAGTAAAGCTGTTTATACAGCCTTCTTCCCTTGTCGGCTGCCTCTCCTGCCATCGAACTGTGTATGTCTTCTGGGAAGGCCACTTCTGGAGAAAATCAGCTTTCTCTGGAAGTAATGGGATGTTTTGGTAAGTAGCCCACAGTCTAATATCCTTCTGGTAATGGCAGAAATTCTCTTGAGAGTTTTCTCACTGGCCATATCAAGGAACAATGAAATTAGGAGGACTGACTGGCTCCTTCGCTTTCCTTTTCCTAATCCAGAAAATGAAGATAGAAGTTGCTTACCAGCTGAAATCCTTGCTAACCCAGCAAGCTGAATTCTTGATGACAAAGTTATTCTTAGCTTAATTTATGACTTTCTGAGATATTAAGTAGGGTATTTACAAAACATGTTTTCCCTAGGGGTATACAGCTTTTGAGTATTTAATTTTTGCGTATTTGAATATTAGGTTACTTCTTTTCCTAGGTATTTGCAGGTAATAAAGAATATGACTCCTTTATCATTCAGTCTAAAATTATCACAAATTAGATATTAGTATTTATGTGAGGGTTTAGAGTCATTTACATATACAAAACAGGAGAGAGAAATATGTGTATACAGACAGCATTTTTTTTGGTAGAACAACAACATTAATACATAGACAGGTAGTTCTGCCATTTCCAGAAGTATTTTTAGGGCAAGGTAAACTAGTGACTAGGCATAATACCCAATGAAGCATTAATTCAGCGGCATGATTTTGATTCCAGAAGGCTGATCTGAGAGGGTTTTTTAAATTTTAATCTAGGTTCTGTTCTGGAACTCTTTCTCTTTCCCACCCCTATAAACTTGAGAGCCAAGTTGTTTTTTGATTTCTTTTACCACCTGCTGCTGCTGTTCTTTCTTTTACTATTCACACTAAAGCACTGAAAACAGATCAATTTAAAGAAAGTTGTTTACTTTAGAGAATCTCTCCTTTCCTCAAGAGATTTTTTTAATGGTATTCTTCTGTATTTGACATCTGATCAGATGTTCCAACATGAGGGAAGAAGAAAAGACTTTGCTTTCTTAGTCTGTTCCATTGTTTTATAGGAACTGGGGAACTGGGCATGGCATAACTAACTTTACCTGGACCATGAAGTCAGATATAGCAGTCATCATTATTCCTTCTGATGTGTTTTCTTTCACATACAGTTTTTTAAAACTAGGTTAACATGGAGGGGATTTTCTTTACTGTTCCATTTTGGTACTTAAGATATCTTTTTTACTGATAAGCTAAAATCAAGCATTGCTGCAACTGTCTAGAACCTCCCATAAGCCTTCTACTCCATGACCATCTGTGATTTTCTCATTTAATGTCCAAAATTGTATTTACAGTACCTTGGTCTGTTGGTTCCCATGATCTGGGCTCTTTATTCATGATCTTCTATCCATGTGCTTCAACAGTATCTGGTTGTCTAAAATGCTAAATTTGGGCAAAATACCTTTTATGTGGACTATCAAAAAAACCTTAAAGTATTTTATGTGTCATTACCATTATAGTTTTTCTGGTCTTATATCTCTTCATGGATTGATTGATGGCTGACTTATGGGTGTGAGATAAAAATAAATGGCTTTAAATTTCTCGTGTGTTAAACCAGTATGGCGTTCAAAGGATGCTGGTTTTTCTTTTCTGTTCAGTCTTTTTCATTTTGCTTGGGCAGAGACAGTAAACCAATATTCACAGTTGGTTGGCAATAATAAACTTGTGAAGTGCACACCCAACCTATGGGGCATTATGGTTGCTTAGTTCATGCATGTAAATTTGGGGGTTTGAAAACCAAACAAGTCCACACCCGTAGTGTCTTCTTGGAAAGTTTGTTCTAACATTTAATCTTAGTGGCATTAGTAATTTAATTTTCAGAAATGTTGAGAATTGAGAAATGTTGAGAATTGTTGATTTTTAGAAAAGTCAAAACAACTGGGTGTTTAGCACCATTTGAATATTATTTTGAAATTAACAAATTGATAAACATGTTAAGAGATTTATGCACCAGCTGGGGAATATCTCAATGCAATAACTTCCATCTCTTCAGATTTATTTCAAGTCTACAACATACATTAATTACTTTACACCTGAAATATACAGTGACAGGAGGAAAATGTCTTAGCTTTTAGAAGTATTATAGTCAAAAACAGCCTTTTGCAAAAAGCCTTTAAAGAAGGTAGAGCAGAGAATTTTTGGTGGATACTGTTGATTTGTCCTTTGGCAAGCAAAACCAGATTATTTAAGGACACACTTTTAAAATGGTTTATAGTAATGTTAATCAGAAGAGATGCAGCTGTAGTTAGCTTATTGTACAGGTATTCTGCCATAAAGATTTTAGTGAACTTTTCCTTTTTTTCTTTTGTTTACAAAAACAGCCTGCACTTAGAAAGACCTCAGTTCTGCAAATGCTTGCACATAGTTCACAGAGTGTAAAAGTAAGTGTGCAAGATGTCTTTGTAGGTTTTGGACTGCTGTGATTTTCTTTCTCATTAAATTCTTTTTGTAATAATAGAATAGTGCTGTTAAAGTGGTGATCACTGTTTTTTCTATTCTATATGTTTATTAATTACAGCAGTTGTAATTAACTTCCTCTTGATAAAAATACAAAAGTTGATATATTATTGTGTTCACGTTTATTGTTTTAGGAATCTTTGGATGATTCTCAAGTAGCTGGAGTTTGTGCAACAACAGAAGAAGTGGTTCGCTATGAATATCATGTCTTGTACTCCAGCAGCTACCAAGTACCTGTGCTTTATTTTAGGGCTTGCTTTTTAGGTAAGACCAATTTTCTGTTAGACAAAGTGATGAATAAAAAAATATCAGATGCCACAGATGTTAAAAACACAGATTTTATATTAAACAGAGGAACAAAATAATGATCGTAAGTAATAAGAAAGTAAGAGATGAGACTGTTCACCAGTAAATTTTATAATACTCCAGACACAGAGCTTCAGGACCTTGGAGTAGATGATATCATCTCAGCCTGAAGGAGGCTGATCTTTGGCTCCTGGCATCTTGCCTGTGGTTGACTAAAACTGCTGATCATTTTTCTTGTTCTTTCCTTTAAATGAATACAAAAACCTTAAAGCTGCAGGTTTGAATTTGACTATGAAATAAGTGGAGAGAATTACAGTGCTTCAGCAGAACTGTGTCTGCTTCTTTGAAGCCTGACTTTGAGCCACAAGGCTGGCGTGTAAATGAACCTTTAAAAGTGTATGTTGTTTTCTGTTGAAATCAGCTGCTTTAAAAAATAATGATAATAATAAGGTATTGCCTTTTTCTATCTATTAAAACTGGTTCTTGAAACACTAACTGATCTTTTTTTCCTCCTAAAATGTACATCTTGTTACCCATTACTCAATTGCTACAGCTACTGTGATTTTACTCACCATCCTGTCAGGAAGGAAGGAGGAACACAGAGCCTCCCTCCAAGGCCACTGTTAGTGTCACTTATTTAATCAGCAAACATAGAGTGATCACACTGCAGCACTGGCTGTGCTCTGTTCCTCTCTGCCCGAAGACTGCGTACCAAGGGCTGAGGGACTGAAATCTTCAAGTCATTTCTTCAGTCTCCTGCATGGTAGCATCAGCATCTTTTGTGTTTTGAATAATCTCCTAACTTTATCTAGATAAAGATGTCTGACTGTTGCCAGAGATATCTTTTTTCTTTTTAATTAAAAAGTGGCTTAAGATGCTTTGAATGTGTTTGGTAGATTTAATCACTCTCTGCCTTATATTGTTTAATGGTTTCTAATTTTGCAGTGTTAGCATTTTAAAAGGCACTTTAGATTTAAAATTGAAGAACAAATTCTCATAGACTCCCTGGTGAAAAGATTTTAGTCAGAGGTGCAGTTTCAGGAATGGATAATTTGGGGTAAATTTTCAAACTGGGACATAGGGAATTGGGGACATTGCTCTATCTTTACCACCAACAGAACTCATTTGCACACATCCTGCTGCAAATTTATTTCTAGAGTTATTACAGGCATTTAGAAATGTGCAGTGTTTTGCCTTTAAACTTATGTGTAGACAGAACGGTGAAGAAAGTTTTGCTGTAAGAGACAGATTAACCTATTTGTGGTCCTGAAAAATGTCATAATCTTGGTTTTTGCTGAATTAATAGTGCATAGTCTCTACAGAAGAGATGGAGATGCTGCAGGTAGAAGAAATAGGACACTATTTCTACTGTACTGTACTTTCATATAATTAGTATTCACCATAAGCAGTTAATCACCAGAGAAGAGCTCCCAGAGACAAAACAAGTTGTTTAGCTTGTCAGCATCAGGGAATCGGAGGTGTTGAAACATGACTCCTTATATCTGGAAGTGGATATTACAGAAGCTAGTGGATGATCTAATGCACAGTCGTAGTATTATGTGCCAACAGCTCCCCTTGCAGTACAAATATGTAATTGCTCCTGCAAGTGAGATTATGTTTTAAAATGCTTTTTGGGAACCTTTCACAATGGAAAACAAGGACTTTTTTGAGATAATTCCTGAAGTCACCTGGGCTCTCTTTCGCATTTAACTCTTTCTTTTAACATATAACGTTCTCTGACTCTTGAAGAGAGAAGGATACAAAATACTGGCAATAAGTACTTCTCCAAGAATAGTTTCAGCTATTATTCCCTGATTTTAGTTCTGGATAGTTTATTTTTGAAAACAGCAAAATCTATCATCACTGCAAATAATTTACCTGCCTATGCAGTGCTATCTGAAGGCACCAACGTGGGGTTTTTCAGAAACATGCAAACATCAGTCAATCACAATTACCTGAGCTCTCTCAGAGAAATATCTTTTGTCTTACCCTGAGCCTAGTATGAAGAAAATTCTAGGTAAAGCCCCGAGATTTTTTTCCTGAGAAAGGTCATAGTCTTCCTGTGATAGGCTCCTCACCTTGTTTCTCAGACAACTAGAAATACTCACTGCATTCCTTATCTGAAATTTTCAGGGAAGAATCATCTTCTGAGACCTGCATTGATTTCTCACTCTAAATTCCTACTATTGTTTTCAGATTAACTAACAAAATGGGTTCTTCACAAGTCTCTTGCGAGCTGCTCGTGGTTTCCCTTGAATCCTGTCCATACTGATCCTCATGTTAATTAGAGCATGTTGCAAGAGGTGAAGGTGAGCTATAATCCTTCCAGTGTTTCCACAGCCCTACCCTGTTTTGTCTTCCCCAGCAGCAGAGCATGGAGGTTGAATTTAAAACTCTGCTTCCTCTCTGGCAGTATGTTAAGTGGCCATTATAACTCGAGGCCTGCCTAGGAAATAATAATTCTTCTGTTCAACCTGACTAAGTAGTTTTGCTTGTTTTGCAATGCAATTCACTTCCTCACTTTGTATGTTATGATAGCAACCAGTGCCAGCCTGTCCAAATCTGCACTGTTCCAAATAGACTCTAAAAACTTTTGTAGAACAATTAAATCCCTCCTTTCTCCCTCCATATGTAAGTCCATTTTTCACTGACTGCTTGTCTCCAGCAGTCCCTCCTAGCAAAAAGGCTTCTGAAAGGGTCGCTGTGGAGTTTTTCCTGTGCTCTCCAGCAGGGTAAGCATCTTCAGGAGCTTGTGTCAGTGAGGACATGTGGTTTTCACTCCTTTCTGCTAGCAGTTGTGCTTAAACATTGCAGGTCAGCCCTTCCAGCAGAAAGACAAAAGCTGAATTATAAACTTATCCTTGCTGCTGTTTAAATTGGATGAGTTATTTTCTGGAATTCCTTTTTAAACCTTTTTTTTCTTTTTTGTCAGAAGAAGTTTGATATGTAAGGTAGTAACAAGGTAATGGCTTGAAATTTTAATTGCAATAGGACTAAAACATTTTGAAAGACATCTAAACTTTTTGGTAGTCTCTGGGGATAGATTTACAGGGAAGATTTTGTTCTGTGCAAGGACAAATACTTCAGCTGAAAATGATTAAATGTGATGACTGTCTGGAAAGATGCTTGGGAACGTTACAGGATACAAGAAGATATTTTTAGGATACATATATACATCTAAGAAACATTTTTCACCAGTTCACGATACTTCCCATGTGGCATATATTCCTAAATTCAGACCTTCTGAAGTCCAGACAGTGGTCCTCAGTATCTCAGAGTGTCAGAGAACTAGGTGTCCTTTCTCCAATATTAGTCTTATGTATGCCATACCTTTGAAAAGCAGGAACCCTTCTTTCTTTTTCTGACTTCCGAGATTACCAAAGAGGTAGCTGAAGAAATGCATGAACCCCTTGCTGAGATCTGATGTCAGCAATTAGCCCTCTTAGAGACAGATGGTGTAGGCAATTAGCCTTCCCCTTCAGTGTTGGCATCAACCAGATGGGCTGGGCTAGGTCCAGTAAGCTTTCTTTAATCAGCAGAGTATTTCCCCTTTTCTTCATCTTTAAGATGTGAAGGAACTTCAGTTTTTTCCTGAATTGTCATCATCTAAAGCCATACCTAAAAACACCTCTTGCATTGACAGTGGGGTGGCAGCAACAAAATCACAGGTGGACACAGGTATCATTCAGGAAACACCCTGTATGTCAAGAATAGAAAGGCTTGTCTGACACTTTGCTGCTTCTTTTTCCTGCAAAGGTAGAGGAAGATTCGTGAATACTAAGTACCAAAAAGAAAGAGCAGGAGTAATGGGAGTCAACACAGACTGCACCCCAGCTCACCTATAAAAGAGTGAAGAAAGGGGATTTTCAAGCTGACCTGCTCAGAATATGTTTAGCTTTCTGACAATACAGATAGATCCCTGCCAATAAAAACCATGCTAATCAGTGGTTAGAGAGAGACAGCTTGGAAGACAATGTAACTTCCTCCAACCCTGAAGGCATGACTTTCTGTGTTCATAACAGTACTGGGCCTGGTGGATGCACTTTCCAGAAATCAGACTTACTCTCTAAAGTCAAAAGCACTCTCTCCTTTCTCAGAAAAATGTCTCTTCTTAAGACCTTGGTCTATGAGAAAGGGCTGTATCATGGTTTTGGACATACACAAAATTTTGTTAAAAGAAAATCTGCTTTTTAACTATTTCTTACTTCTGGTGATAAAAACAAGTTAACCCCAACTGGACCTTCAACAAGCCTTTTGAAGAAGTGTTTGTTATTATTAAGGCAGTTTAAATAATAAAAATCAGAGTTTCTGATAGGAATGCTGTAGTTATTTTTGGCTGACTGTTAAGGCAGGTGAACTGGTTGATTCAAGCCCACAGTTAGTGAGCGGCAGAAGCAGAACCAATATTTAGGAGTTCTTGACTCTTATCCATCAGCTTCTTTCTCTTAAAAAATATCTCATCTGGTTGTCTCCCAGGCTCTTTTGTCCCTTCTTGTTGCATCAGAGTCTGCATTTTGTCGTAGCACTGATGAGTGGATAATGTGTTGTGTGCCAGGCTTGTGGCCTGTCAAGGGTACGGTAAATCTGGCATGACTCACAGGCAGCTACCGAATGCTGTGTGGTAGAAATTTCCTTTTGCTCTCTGTGGCAATTGGTGTGATTGTTTAATGAGGTGAATTATACAAAGCATGCATATAACCACAAATTTTTTCTTCTGTCAACACACCTGCTCCCAGCTATACCTGGGACAGGGCTTGGGATGAGCTGCAGGCACCTCAGCATCTGTGTCACCCTGTGTGGATGATGGATAAATACATTGTAGGGTGAAACTGATGCCTGGGCCTTCCTCTCCTGCCACTTCTTTTTGCTCGCTGCTGCCATTGCCTTCTTTTTCTGGCTGTACGTGGGGAGCTCAGCTCTGTGACAGGAAGCAGCGCAACAAGACACAGAGCGGCTGCCTGGCTCAGCGGGTGCCGCCGTGGCCCCTTGTTGCTAGCAGCAACAATTACAGGCCGCTCTGTCAGCCCAGCTGGGTGCGGGAGCTCTCAGTTGCTTGCGGGGATGTGTAACAGGGCAGCTAAACATGTGAATGCTAACAGTCCTGGAAAAAAGTGGTCTGAAAGTGCCCATAGAATACAGAAGTGTGTTTTGTGCCAAGCTGGGAGATTGGGATTAACATGGCTTCAGTTATATTGACCTAAATGATTCAATGTGTGCTTGCAGCCCAGAAAGCCAACCATACCCTGGGCTGCACCAAAAGCAGCGTGGCCAGCAGGGCGAGGAAGGGGATTGTCCCCCTCTGCTCTGCTCTCGTGAGACCCCACCTGGAGCCCCGTGCTCAGCTCTGGGACCCCAGCACAAGGAGGACAGGGACCTGTCAGAGCGAGTCCAGAGGAGGGCCACAAGGATGATCAGGGGGCTGGAGCAAGTGTCCTGTGAAGACAGGCTGAGGGAGTTGGGTTTGTTCAGCCTGGGGAAAAGAAGGCCCTGGGGATACCTCACAGCAGCCTGCCAGTGCCTAAAGGGGGCTACAGGAAAGCTGAGGAGGGACTCTGTGTCAGGGCGTGTAGGGGTAGGGCAAGGGAGAATGGCTTTAAGTTAGCAGAGCATAGGTTTAGATTAGATATGAGGAAGAAATTCTTTTCTCTGAAGGTGGTGAGGCTCTGGACCAGGTTGCCCAGAGAAGCTGTGGATGCCCCATCCCTGGCAGTGTTCCAGTCCAGGTTGGATGGGACTCTGGGCAACCTCATCTGGTGGGAGGGGTCCCTGCCCATGGCAGGAGGTTGTAACTAGTTAATCTTTAAGTTCCTTTCCAACCCAAACCATTCTGTGATTATATGATAAACAATTAAAACAAATTCACACACAATGAGGACTTTAAAAACATATAACATACCTCCAGTCAGATTACCTGAGATGAGTTTTATCATCCATACTTATCTTTTGATACAGAAACAGGAGGAAAATCAAAGCAGACTACAAAAACTCCAAACTCTTCTTCACTTCCAGCTGCTATCTAACATACTAGGACTTCTATCAGTCATTTGGGATCTTAGCGTAGCTTTTATTTTATTTAGTTTAGTTTTGTTTATTTGTTTCATTCAGAGAGAAAACGATAGACTTTGAGGTCTTCATCCTGCAAAAGGCAATGGGAAAACTGCCCATTAATCACCTGTCTTTTTGCAACGGTCTTACAGTTCCCAGCTGTGAAGCTAAACCTCATGTCCATTTTAAGTATTGATAAGTTATTCTTTCCTGCTGTATCTGTCTTCCCATCTTCTAGGAAACTGAGCTAGTCAATTAGATGAGAATCTATAGGAATACAATACTTGGGAATATGCATGAAGTCTTACTCACTAAAAACAATAGCAAAAAAAAAATGACTTCATACTCATTTAAAGCTTAGTGAAATATAATTGTGCAGAAATTTCAAAATGTAGGGAGGCTTAAATCCAAGGATATTTCAATATGTAAGTGCCTGATCAGAATGCCCAGATCAATTTTTGTTCTTATGTGAAACACTGCAATTAGTTTATAATAACTACTGAAGTGTATTACTGACTGTGATCTCACTCTGGTGTGATGTAAAACTTGTGGTTTTAGTTTATATGTATTTTCATCTGAAATGAAAATAATTCTATACTGAAATAAGATAGACGGTATGCTGCTTTTCATACACGAAGTAATAAGACCCATGAGGTAAAGGCAAAACTCGGGTAATTTTTAACTATGTGATTAATCCTTGATCCTATATTTAATAATTTCTATAAATGAGATGGTTAGAGTCAGAGTAATCCATTCTATCTCCATTTGCTCAAGTGTTGGTATAAAAATTCACAAAGATGTACAGAGTAAAATCTAGAGTGGTAAATCAATTTTTTCATTTGAATGTATGTTGTTTTAGATTTTGCATTTACACTCACTCTGAATTGCCTTTGCAGGTTGTATAGAAAACAGAAAATTGCAAGTATCTATGGTATTTTGTATTATTTGTACACAGATGATCTGAGCATAAATATTTCCTTCTGAACTTCACTTACTCTCTAGTAACAAATTTCTTAGCAAGTGTTAGACTATCGCCAGAACAACTTTGGTATCTGCCATCACAGGACAGGGGGGATGCAGGTCTAGCAAGTCTCATGTTCCTGAGGATGGCATAGCATATCTACTTAATATTCTGTTGCCTTCACAGATACTTCATTTGCCGCACATCTTAATGCTTCTGTTACATGGTGCTTAAGTAAGGGCAGAACTTGGTGCAGTTTTTTCAATGCATGCAGAAGATAAAACAGAGACTGTAGGCAGCTGTTTTTAACTTACATCTAAACATGGCATTCAAATGTTAATTGGATGAATAAATCTTGTTCATTTTACAGACATGAAAATGTCAGTAGAATAAAACTAGTTATCACAGGATAATGGTCTCTGACACCTAATAGATGCTAAGATGAAGCAACTTATTGAAAGTATATCAAAATATTCTATTGCTATTTGTCAAAAACAAATGTTCAGAAAAAATTGACATGATTATTTTCAAAGTGGTAATATCTTGGCATAATTCTAACATCACCACTGAAATGTGCTGTGACAATGTGGCTCAAGAAAAAAATGTCTTAATGTCTCAAATGTCTCAAAATATGTCTCAAGGAAAAAAAAAACTCCTCTAAGTTACCAAAGGGCAGTGAACTTTTGACTGCATAATTTTGTTCCTTGCATTTTTTCCATTCTCTCACTATGAATTACATGTATTTACATGAAATAGCTGTTAATGATACTATTCTGTGGTTTTTAATCTCTCTTACTCAAGCATTATTTTACAAAGTTAGTTTAACTTTACAACTTGCAACCAGGAAAGTGAGTTGTTCCTCTCAGGTGATGGAGAAGTATAGGATAGTTTTGAGAATTTGGGCTAGTTTTATACACACATCCAGTTAGGATTTGAGCATTACTGTTCTGGAGTTTTGAGGCTAGAAGCGGCTCAGTCACATTCTGCTGTTTTTTCCATCTGTCTGTAGATAATCAGTATTTTCAGATTTACTTTTGCTGTACTCTATTAAAGATATAGCCTGCTTGAGAGCTCTGACTGTGGGTGCTTTTTCCCCTCCCCTCTACCACAGATGGAAGACCTCTAACTCTGGATGAAATATGGAAAAGTGTTCATGCGTGCTACCAAGCCTGTCTGCTGGAGGGGCCCTGGGACGCTATTACACAGCAGGTGAGAAGCCACTGGTCATTTACAAAATTGATGGATGCAATATATGCCCAAATCCTCAATGGCCTTATTTCTCTCCTGGACACAAATAAAATATATAGAAGTCTTACAGAGGTGCTGTTGAGCCAGTTACCAACAACAGTTTCAGACCTGGATTTTGAAGAATACATAGATGTTCACCACATAAGACTTAGTGTGACAATATCTCTCATTTAAAATTCTTCTCAAAAGCCAGTCCTGAAAACTGATAATTCCTAAGTAATTGTGGATTTTGGTAAATATAAAAATAGACTGACTGACTTACTTAAGTAAAATATAGTAGTGTAATATTTCACAGATTGTCTGTTAATCAAATTACCAAAAAGACTGTGTAATTTTCAATTTTAAATAGACCTGCAATCCCAAGAATTGAAGGAGAGAAAATTAGTCTCTCAATCAAATAATATGTTGTTACTGACTAATGTACTTAAGAATCAGTGGTTAATGAACACCATGTTTTACAAGAGGAAGCAGATTAGTAAACTCTGTTATCAGTGCCTTGTTTTAGAGGTATTCAAATCACTTTTATTTGAAGTGGTCTTAAAGTCACTAGATTATTTCAGCAATTTATGTCCTATTCATAGAATTGTGATGGTGGCTGTCTTGAAAACAGTCTCATTTGTGCACAGGAAGAGTGAGATGTGGCTCAGAGCTGAGTTGTGCACTCTGGGTTCTCCCCTCAGCTTCAGGCCTCCAGTGCAAGTTTGGACAAAGAGTGGAAACTCTCCAGGTGTGAGGTTTTTATCATCAGAGGAAGATACCAATGTCTCTTTGCTTTCCCTGCTTCCATCACTGGCTTCTTGATCTTAACTGCTTCCAGGTACACAGGTCTCTTACAAGAGCAGCTGGTGCAACAGGAATATAACCTCAACTGAGGTCTACAGGTGTTTCTATAATTCAACTAATACAACTTAATTACAGGATGCCTATTTGTAAATGGCACTCAATCATGGGAACACAAGCAATGTTGATGTTTTTGCAGCCACAGACTATTATTTGTATTATAATAGCTCCCTGAGAACTCAACAGGCATTGGTTTTCAGATGTTTGTTGTGCATTCCTGAATTCTAATTGTGAGTTTGCAGATTCTCTCATAATAGATGCTTTTAAATAAAGTATTAATTATCCGGATTGTCTACTACAGAATGAAGATGAGAAAATTAGATTTAATAAAATAATATATTAGCTGATAACTCCCTTTCTGCACAAGAAAGTTTTGTAGTTCAGATTGTAAAGTTTTGTGATTCATAGCTCAAGTTTAAGATTCAGAGCTAAATCATGACCGTTTCTGCATAGAAAGGCAGAAGATTCAATTAACTTTGCTTTCAATCCATTTGAAAATCCATTGCTGGTAGATAGAGACCAGTAACTCTTAACTACAGTCAGATGCTAGGAATCCTTTGGGGCTGACATCTCAGGTATTTCCCAGATGAGCTGTTTTGGCTTGTGGATAGCTTACAGTCCCACCTGCAAAAATGTATAGGAGAGTCTGTTATCTGCACTCCAGAGGTGTTATGCCTTCTCTAAACTTCTACACATTATTCTGTGGCCTGAAGCCACATTCACGCTCCTCTATAGAAAGCACTGTCTCTTTCTATTTGTCTGCAAACCACTGCAAAAACCCACAGCACAGTGTAGGTAATAAATCATAATGCAGTACTACTGATAATAAAGCGTAAAGAATATGTTTGAAATACATAAAATCAAAGTGATGGAAGCCAAAAGGAAAAGCAGGTCACTCCCACCTGGAGATTACTTTTGCCTCTTAAGGAACAGTAAAGTAAAACCGGCCTGCATCTTTTAACTAGGGAAGTAAGTGTGTGAGATACATGCATGCAGGGGCTTGCAGGAACAGGTTTTATGTTGGTAAAATGTGTGGCGTGCTGAGCCTCTTGTCTCTGTGGCACCTTTCCAGAAGTGGTTCAGCCCATGAGTCCAGTGACAGAAACTAAGATATAAAGAAAAACATTTTGGAGAAATTAGCAGAGTTATAGCAGCAAAACACTACTGGACATGACATTGAGGTGATATTCTATTAAATAAGTCATTGCAGACTAAGTTAAACTGCTTTTCCCAGAATAATGCAGATTGTGCCTCAGGCTGATAGCATAATATTGGAACTGCTGGCAGGTAGAAGCTAGAGAAGGTAAGATCCTCCAGCAGTTCCATGAATGATCTGGAATTACTTTACCTTTTTTTTTTTCTTTTCTTTTTTTCCTATGCCTTTTGTATGTACATCATTTCCCTGAAGACCATGTACCTGTGGCTTAAGGCTATTGAATTCTGCTGACTTGAGTGAGGTTAGCCTGCTTCACATCAGTACTGAATGGGTCCAAAGGCCCCAGCTGCCTTCCTGGATTGAAAATGTACTTTCCCACATGGCTGTGAGAGAGAGCCCCTGGGAAAGCAGCTTTAAGAGGTCTACAGTTTTAATTTTAGATGAAAGCACAAAGGCGCTGGGCAGTGAGGATGCACTGGCTTATGGTCATCCAGTCAGGTGATAAGAAGACAAAGGGAGTGCATGGTTTTGTGTGTACATTTCTGGCTGAGTCAGAGGGGAGGCAAAACACCAGCACAATTAACAGTGCCAACAGTATTGTATTTTAAGTGCCAAGAACTGCTGGTATAACAAACATTTCCCCTTGTAAATTGAGAGATACATATGCCAGATCAAATAGAAAACAGCAGTAAAGATCAGAGCATTCTCAAAGGAATTACAAAAGATAATAAAAACTTACAGTAAGCAGTAGCCTGCAAGGCTCAGATCAAAATGGGAGTTAGGTCTGAAAGAAAAAGTGTTTTTTGCCCTAAAGTGGGTCAGGGTTCTGAACTGAAATACCAACTTGTTGGTTTTTTTTTTTTTTTCTCCTGCATTTCTGCTAACCAGTTTTGCTATGTGGGTTAGGCTTTGCCTGCAGGGACACAGATCATGTAATGCAAGTCACTGGGCAAACTCACCAAAACAGGCTTGAACTCTCAGTACACGCGAACAGCAGAGAGAGAAGGTTCAGAATTTTGCTCCAAAACAGAGCAAAACTTCTACAAGCAATTCACCACTGGGGAAAAAAAAATGAGCAAACAACTATCAAAGGATAATGTTACTTACCTTTTAACAAAGGCTGATTTTGGACTTCAATTCAAGAGTTGGCAGATTAGGAAAAAAAATTCTTACTGCCATTTTTTAATCACAGATCCAGGATGTTCAACCAAGCATTTGGGACTTACATTCCATGTGTTTTATGAAATGTGTATAGCATGCCAGTGTACAGTTGTAATACAACTATATTTTGTCTTATACTCTGTATGGCAAAATATAGCCGAGATCAGGAACTGAAACAGTGCATGAGCTCCAAATAGTTTAGCTATTTGGCAATTATATCACCCATATAATTGAAAACAAATTTTATATAAAACTTTGAACTTTTTTTGTTACCTTTGATTATTATTTGAAAGGCATGTTCATTTTCAGAGAAAGTGTCTTCAGATATTTTTACTGACTAGATTATTTTTACTGCAGTAAGCAGAAGCCAACTAGTTACCTTCTCATAAATAAATTAGTATGATAAGGTTGCATAGTATTTTATAATGATAATTGATAAATGGTGATGATTTAATTGCACTTCCTCTAGTAATAATCTTAAAATGCTCAAATGAAGTTCCTGTGATTGGCTTTCTTGTGAGTTAAATCTCCCTGGAGTCTTCAGTCATCCCTTTTCTACATCCGGAGATAACTTGCTTTAGCTGTTTTAAATAATACAAATCAATTATAACACACAGCTGTTTAACAAAACTTCTAAATGTTGCTACAGGTCTCTGTGGGTATTTCCTGATGGCTTATAATGACATCAATTTAGCACACCTGGTAAGATCTGTGTTAGCTGGAAGTAGCTTAATTCTGCAATGACAGGAAAATTAAGGAGTATTTATGGATTACTGTTGCATTTCAGAACTGTTGCCAACTGTGATTTTAGCTTCTTTTTGAAGAGTCAGAAATGGAGTTGCAGACATGGCATGTCTGTGTCCTGAATATCTTTCTTGTAATTTGGTAGATGCTTTTGAGGATATCCTGTATTAGCTATTACTCCTTACGTATTCTGAAAGAATGTTGCTTTGCATTTTTGAATTAGTGTATGTTAGAAATGTACTCTTTCGAAGAAGCTCCTTTGTGAGTGCCTGTTGTAACTTTCCTGAAAAGCAAACAAATAGAGCTTTCCTCAGTTGTCCCTCAGCTGGTTTGTCCCATTCAGCATGAATTAGGATGGAATCCCAGCCCCGCATCTGCCTTGTCACTGTCCTAGGGGACCTTCTGGGCACCTCAGACTGCCAGCCCTGTTTTTTTCCTGACTTTTTAAACGTACTTCCTAAGCTAGTTATGTGTTGGCCTTAAGAATAAATAGGAAATGTAGGTGTTTGCAAAGGAAGACAGAAATGTCATGAATCATAGAATCATTCATGTTGGAGAAGACCTCTAAGATCATCTAGTTTAACCTTTAACCTAATATGGACAAGTCCACCATTAAACCATGCTACTAAGTTCTACATCTACATGTTTCTTGTAGACCTCCAGGGACTCAACCACTTCCCTGGGCGGCCTATTCCAATGCCACTCAACCCTTTCAGTAAAGAAATTTATCCTAATATCCAATCTAAACCTCCCCTGATGCAACTTGAGGGTGTTTCCCCTTGTCTTATCACTTGGTGTTTGGGAGAAGAGATCAATCCCCATTTTGCTACGAGCTCCTTTCAGGTAGCTGTAGAGAGCAATAAGGTCTCCCCTGAGCCTCCTCTTCTCCAGACTAAACACCACCAGTTCCTTCAGCCGTTCCTCACAGGACTTGTGTTCCGGGCCCTTCACCAGCTTCGTAGCCCTTCTCTGGACTCGCTCGAGCACCTCGATGCCCTTCTTGTACTGAGGGGCCCAAAGCTGAACACAGCACTCGAGGTGTGGCCTCACCAGAGCCAAGTACAGAGGGACAATCATTTCCCGAGTCCTGCAAATAGGATGAATGTAAAAATAACACTGGAGAGATTTCAATTAATAACAGGAAAAAAACAACCCAGAAGCATACTCCAAAACCTCCAAGCAAATGTATCCAGCTAAAAGAAATTTACGGTAAATGGGAATAAAAGCCTATACAAAGGAGTGATGAAGTAAATCATTGTGATAATGGATGGCAGCAAGAGAGACACGCTTCTCTCACATATGCTCTGATATTTAGCAGAGAAGTCCAGTACAGTTTTAGCTAGATAGGTAGTGGTATTGTGTAAAAAAGCTCCAACATAATGGTCCTTCTTCATGTAAATGAACAGCAGATTCACTGCATTAAAATCCAGGTATGATATACCAGAGGCATAGTAAATCAACAGAAGCCCAAACGTGCCATGGTGAAATGCTAAATGATGAGACAATTTGAAAAGAAAGACCACAAGAACAGGAGAAAGGATCCAAAACAAACAGTGGAGAACAGAGAATAGAACTGAAACAAAGGCAGAGAAATCTTATTCTTAAAGTGAGCATATTTTACGACAGGGTAGTGCATTATTTAACAACCAGGAATTTAAAACAAAATTTCAGTTTTTCAGTGTATCTGTAAAGGCTATATTTTAACTTTTGTCATTTTGGAAATCTTCTCCAGCATGAATGGGAAATGTGCAGCAGTTAAACGTAACTCTGTGTTTATAGCTAGAACTTCTGTCTTGAAATTACATCGTATTTGGCCCTTCTTGTAGAAGTTGGCAATACAGAGTATTAAGTTAAGTACCTGTGAATAGCAGATTTTGTCCTCTAATTTTTACATACCTGCTTTTCAAAATTATGGCCTGATGATGCATATAGTTACCTATTAAAAGTTAAACTAAGAAGACCCATTTATTTTCCAGGCACCTTCCAAAAGTTATTACAAAATAGTAGAATATTTGTTGGTTTGGACAATGGGTGAAGGCACTAGCCATTTTCATCCTGTCTTTGTCCTGGGGGGTGTTTATAAAAATGTGCGCAGAACAACTTCAGCAGGGAAAAGTGAAATGTCCCCACCTCCAAAATGCAGCTCAGTGGTACAGTGGTGTGGCTAACTTCCTATGAAGTTAAGAGCTTTACTTTAAATCAAGAAGAAAAGAAAGCTGAATCTAGGTCTTGTGTCTCAGATGAGTTCTTTACTTGCTTGTAGAGTAAAGTGGGGTATAATGACCATCTCTTCTTTCTTTTTGGTATGTTTTGTACAGTGTCAGGTTTGGTAGGCATGCTATGTGAATGGCTATGGGATTCAGTTTGGGGTGTAGGCCAGACATTTATCTTCTCCACATATAGTTGTTTATGCCCATGGCAAGTAGCAGAAAAATGTTTTCTTCTTCTGTGAGGAGGGACTTAGCACTCTGAGAAACAGGTCTTCCAAAGGCTAGGAAGCAAAGTGAGAATTTTAGAGAATTTTGGTTATAAATCCCTGAACATGTGTCCAAGTCCATTTTTGCTTCTTCTCAATTGTGCCAGTCCATGTCTCAGTTACTTTTTTCTGTTTTAAAGCAAACTAACAAGATCATTTTAAAAGCTGGAGAATAAATCTGATTACAGTCATGAAACAAGCATCACCAAAAATTTTGTTTTTTATGAGTGTCATATTGTCATAAACCCTGACCTTGCCCTGAGAAAACAAAGTCATAAACACAATCAAGTATATCTGCTAAGGCTTAATCAATGCTTAGCGATGATGGAATGTAAAATCAAACATCCACGGATAGAAATCGAATTGCATTATTACAGGAGGCTCAGCAGTTGAAAAACTGCCCAATAAAACAAGAATGAAGGCTTGGTGACTTGAAGGTTCTGTAGAAACAGTCTAAAAAACTAATCTGTGAGTCAGGACTCTGAAGGATCATGGAAGTTAACAGAGCACATGATGCCTTGCTCATTCCCTGCCCCTTATCAGGTTTTACCAAAACCTCTTCAGACCCAGGTGCCTCTATTATCAAAATGTGAATTAGGGCTCTGCCTGCAGGGCACTCCTCCTAACCATGGGAGCAGACAAGGTTCATGTATGGTATGTCGGTTCTGTTTTTGCTGACAATAGGTTGGTGTTTTGGTTCTTTTAGTGCTTTGCTGTCACCCCGCGGGGGGGGAGGGGGTGGGGGGGGTGGAAAAGACATTCAGAGCATTCTGAAAAAGACATCAGACATTCTGATACTGACTCTCAATGCAGTAGTTTGTGAGGACAGTTGCAAGTCTCAAATTTCAGCGCTATATGAAATTCCTAAATATGGTAGATCATTGTTGTCTATGTGGTAGTCTGTTAAAAGATCCTCCACACTGTTTCAAGTCTTAGGTTAAAGGCTCACCTTATGTAACCCTTAAAATAGAAAGGTGTGGGCTGTTGACACCAATGCTAATTGAATGAGGCTGAAGATGATTGTGCTGTTTTCCTTCTGCACTGTTCATGCATCTTCAGGTTCAGCCTATTCAGCCCTTTTATGAATCCTCATCTACAATGAAGAAAGCTATTTGCATTTACTAATAACACTTCTACTACAAAAAGGAATATTAGCAACCGTGTCCCACAGATTTTAAATTTCAGAACAGCAAGTGATAAGGAATTCTCCTATGTCTGATTTGCTACTATTGTTTATTTCTCAATTTCATCTAAATCAGGTGTTTTTCTCCTGTCTTACTTAGCAGGTAGTTGTAATATCATCTCTGTTATATGTCCATTCTGTCACATAAAAAGTAGTCATCCAAATGAAAACTTCCCAAGAACAGCACAGAACTGCAGTATTTTTCCAGAGTCTGCGCTTTTTCAATATGTAGTTAAGAATCTGAAAGACATATTCTTTATAGAACTTCAATAATCCTGTCCATTACATCACTTAATTTATAGCAATGTTAACAGAAAAATCAATAAACATTATTTCTAAAATGTCAAGGATGTTAATGGTGTGATTTAAAAAAGGAAAAAGGTTCAAAACTCTGAACAGAACACTTCGATATAGTGTTGTAGAGGCACATCTTGCTGAAACTGTGGTAAGGAGGATTTAAATCATTATGGCTCAGTCATCTTGAAAAATGTGTGTAGGTAGCTATTCTTAGACATACAAATCTTTCTTGCCATATTGTGGGATTTTGCTAAGTGGGGGAGGCTGTATACAGTATATCTTAACAGAAGGTTGCTAAGATCTCTCTTAAATCATTTTGGCTCATATCAACAGTTGCTATGGATCCCCTGCTAATATTTTTGGAAAATTATTAGTACAACTTCCTGAGGAAAGGGAATCTTACCAGCATGGATTGGAAGGCTGTTTCAGAGGGAAAAATCTAAGAACGGAAAAGCTGGGTGAATATTTATTTCAATCTAAAATTTTCTGTGATAGATTGAACTTCTGTGGTTGAAAACAAACAATAGTAGTGTACAAGCTAGCAATAAGGTTTATTTAAAAACTAAGCATTAATTAATAATGTATAGCTGCCCTACAGCTGAGTCATGTTTCTCCCAGTAAGACTTTATGGGCATAAACCTAGTCTGACTAATTTCATAGGACGAAAAGACCAAACAGTGAACTAGTACTGAAGGGTATAGAATAAGCGAAGAGGCTTAATGGGTAATGTTCATATGGACATAAAAAGTGGTAGGAGGATCCTTGCTGATTTCTGGGGCACAATTCAGGATGGACTTTTAAGTCTTAATGTTATGGCTCCTTGAATTGATCAGTTATTCTGAAATGAAGGTTTTATAATATTTCTACACTGATACATAATTAATTGAATGAATTACAGTGTAATAGTATTGATTCCTTTGATTCTTCTCTGCTTCTGTAGAAAAAATGTGACAGTGCTACACATTGCATTTGCCTTTACAGACAATTTCGCTAGCGAGAGGGATTCCACAGAGCCTCCCAAGTAGAGATTTTTTGGTAGAAGATGAAATAGCATATTTCTTCCCTGGTCTGGCATTGCTCATTGTAGGCAGAGATGGGTTGCTCTTCTGTCTTTCCCTGCAGTGACCTCCATGCGGACCTGTATGGACCCAGCAATTCATTACTGGTATGAGGCTGGTTACTGAATATTCCCCCTTATTGAATGTTCCTATGAAGAAAAAACTAAAATACACAGTAATATTGATTGCACAGTGTGAGGGAAATGGATATCATATATGTCACAAATTCAACTCCACATGAAAGATAACTGTCATGGTCACAAAACTGCTGTAAACTTTATAACAATTCCTGTTTGTTTTTTGTTTTTGTTTTTGTTTTTTTCTTCCTGCAGCAAGGGCTCTTGGTCAAGCCCTTCTGCAGATTTTATTTATTTATTTAAGAAAAGCTTTTAAAGTGCCATTTAAATGGAAGTTTGGTATCGAGGTTAACAGATTAGCAGTTCAAAAGCATTTAGACAAATTCATGAGACCACTTGTCCACAGATGGATTCAAAAAGACCACTCATGAATGTGTCCTCCATCATCTATAATACAACAAACATGCTGGAGCAGCAGTACAAGGGGAGCGAACCACAGAAAAAGGCCAGGCTCTTGCTCTGCCACAACAGCCTTTCCACCTGCCACTGTTGCAGACAAGACCCATTGCTGGATGGACTTTTGTTCCCATCCAGTAGGGCACTTCTTACGTTCTTTAGACAGTCTGAGGTTCAAAAAGGAAGATGAACTCATCAAAGGAGATGAATTTACTTCATATAGTCAGACCAGTGTATGAAACTGTGTCTAGACTCTGAGACTCACAAAACCACGTGACAGCTCTTAAAGTTGAAAGCCAGACAGAGGCCCGTTTTGCCTTCTCATGTTGTATATTGTATTTCTGGCTGCATAGAAGCCTAATTCAAGAGTAAGGAGAGGCACTGCTCAAAATGCCCTGGCAGAATGGGAGTTATGGCTCCTACAGCAGTGTATGTTCAAGCTTCTGTAAACTTTTGGGCTCTCAGAAGAGAGCTCAGTGTTTCACTCATTTGTTGTCACAGACACTGACGTGTTCCAAGTCTTTTTTAAACTCTGAATACCATTGTTACTAAAGCACTTAGCTGCAGCTCTGAGAAGGCCTTGCAGGAGACTGTTTCAGTTCCTTTTGGCATTTTCTGTAGTCCACCTTTCTTATGCCAGCATTCACTTTTTTGGTGATCGCTAATCCCAATGCAAACTTTTTACTCTACCATACTGTGTATGGAGATTGTTGGGCAACTTGTGTCAGATCAGGCTTTTACACAGCACAATGTTTGTAGCCTTATATTGAGTCTATCATCAGGAAAATTACCATGAATATTGACGGTCTTAAAGCATCTGTGCAAGAATAAGAATTTGCAGTTTCAGTAGTTATTCAGAGTATTGGTCCAACAAATGGTATTTCAAGTAATATGTGCTATGGGGTGCTTTAACCGGAGGATCACAGTCATCTAGCATTATAAGGAGAGATGAGGAACAAAGAAAGTCTTCCCTTGACCTGAACTCAGAATGAGGGCTGAGTCACACTTTTACGGACACTTCATTGCCTTCTTATATTTGATATAGTCAAATTAGTGTTCTACTGCTCTGCTGCAGAAGAAATTTGCTTTCCATTCATTACCCTGTGGTAATTGTCTGTCTTCTGACAACGTTATAGCTATTAGTCATACTTTCTTCTTGATAAACTGTATAGAGGAGGTAGAAATATATGCCATCTCATTTGCTAGTTACAGTATTTCAAACTCAAAAGTCCCATGAAAATCTCTCTTCGCAATCTCTTCTTGTCCAGAAATTCCTGGGATTATAAAGTGAACCCTTTGGGGGCACATTTATCAAATGCCATTATGGATTTTTTTTTCTTCTGAACTCTACATTTTTTAATCAGGGTTGGAAATCTGTCCCAAAATCTTTCCATACTTATACAGCTTGTTGGATCTTTCAGTTCTGCACCTTAGATGAATCTCTTAACTTAAGAACAGATTTCAAATAGTAATTAATTAAGACTATATGCTACATAACTAAAATGGTGACAACTGAATTAATCTTATTTTGGCAAGCATGGAAGAAGAATCATCTGTTTATTTTCTTGGAAAAATGGCTGAGATGCCATTTCTTGACAATATAGTTATGGACCTGCCAATTTTTAACTATAGAATTTTCTTAAGGAATCCTAAATGCAAGTTACATGCTTTTGAGAAGTTTAGGCTTTAAAAACATAGCTTTGTCTGAGCGTCACCTAGTGCTTTATTCCACTTTTTCTTAAATTTAGTAACTCAAACCTGGTTTTATATATAAGTATCAGCAGTGTTGTCTGTTCGTGTTTAACATTATGCTTGTCCTCCGTGACTTCTTAGGTATGCCTTTAAAAGATATTCTGTTAGATGTTAAATTATTAAAAAATTAAATATATATGTAAATTGCAAAAGAGGATTATCACCCTCTCAAAACTGTAAATATTCTGGAATAAGGCAGATGAACCAATTTCAGGGATGAAATATGAAATAGGTCTTGGTTATCTAGTTATTTATGTTATTTTTTATTCTGTAGTATTAAGGTGTTACAATAGTAAGCTCTGCACAAGAAGTGCATATGCATGTAAGATCTTATGACATTCTTTTCTATTGTTATCACTGTCCTAGTTACAGAAACCACTATATGGAAAATGTATTTATCTTTTGAATAAATCTGAAATAGGAGGGCCCAACAATGTAAAGTAAATGAAAGCGAAACTTCTGATTAAACACACTTCTGTTTGTTGCCTTTGAAAACACTTTATTTCTGGGTAAATGGCTTTGTGTGTGACTTTCTAACCTGCACTGTGCATTATACAAGAAAAACAAAGCTGTCCCCAAAGATTTTGGATTGAGGTACCTTTCCTGTTTTGGATGCACATCCTACTTCTGGTAGCTTTAAAAATGGAAGAGCAAGATTGATGTTTTTGTGACATTTGACTACAGACACATTCAGGTGTCACATTCAGCAGAAGCTGAAGATGTCAACTTAAGTAGCAGTAAGTTAGCAATGTAGAGGTGATGTTTGCGTGGAACGTGGTGGTTAGAGCTCTGTCCAAATTAAAAGACAATTTCATTGCAAACTGTAGACAAAAGGCTGCATTCAGGCTGTGATCAGCCAGCTTTCATGTCATTAGCAGGGTTTTAAGATGTCCTGTATGGAAAAAGCAGTGGCAGTTTGTGCTCTGAAGAATTTGTTTCTTCAGAAACAGCATTTCCACCATCTTGGCCATGATGGATTTGAAACAGCAGGTACAAAGTGGTAAATGTTGTTCATTTTACAGAAATTCTGGCTGCATCAGGTATTCTCATATATTTGTGTTGTGGAATCTGCCAAAGCAACTCCATTTTCCTCAGAAAAACTCCAGCAGTTTGATTAATTGGTTTTTCAACTTGGACTTCATACTTGATGCAAGAAGAAAGCTTATTTGACTGTGTGGGGTTCACAGTTGTGAAAGTATTAATAAAAACTTGTCGCTGAAGTTAGTATGTCTTTGGAAATACACAGGGAACACATACATTAAATCATAAGGGCAACTGTAACTGTCCCTCTCCAAAGAAGAACTTCAGCAGGAATTAAAATCCATCTGTAGCCTTTTCCTCCAAGAAGTGGTTCAGTAATGACAGAAATTCGCTTTTTTCATCTGATTTTCACTTTTTTGTCTCATCAGGCTCCCTTCAGGTTTTCCCTAGCTCAGTACCATTGCAGATTTATTTTGATTATCTAAGAAAATGCAGGAGAGCAGCGATAGTTGCACTTTTATAGTCATTCTCTAGCACCTGCTAGAGACAGAAGTAGGCTGTTTTATCTTCAGCACGCTTAGCAATAGGAGTCCTTCTCTATGTTTTACTGCAAAGTTATAGAAGCTTCCCTCAGTTAGATCAGTAGGATGACTTGACTTCTGTTTGTAAATTGAAATCAAGGTGACTAAATATGTCACCTGTCCCAGGTAATAAACTCTATCCTGTGCCCACTAAGATGGAAGGAGCTTTTAAAATGCTTTTTGGATTTGACAGCTTTTACAGCAAGCACATTCCTTTCACCAGCCATTTTGCCCCATCTGAAGATTTTTTTGATTATCACTTCTCTGTAACCAGTACCAGTCCTATTTCTTAAACACTGTTTTTATGAAGTGGCTGCATTAATAGAAATGTTGTGACCCACATCAGTAGAAAGGAGAAGCACTACACAGTTAGTATTCTAACAGTTTTATTACTATAATCTGTGCCTTCCAATGGGATGATAGAAATTCGTGGTGTAATTGACATTCCTTAATGCTGCTTCTGCAACACAGCGGTGCCATAATAATGGAGTTTCTGTTGCAGTAATTCCATTATTAGGGGAAAATCTGTAAGAAGAAGGAAACAGAGAGAGAGATGTTTGGAACACATTTCTTGTAACAGCTGTTGCTGTCCTGTTGCCTTTGCAAGTACCATTACTGGTCCTTGTAATCACAACATGCATATGCTCATCTGACTTTACTGCTCAGGCTTAATGTCCCCCTAGCCCTCATTCATAAAAATGTTACTTGCTTTTTACACCCAAACTGGAGCGTGTGTGTAATTGAAGCATAAAGTCTTCCTTTGACCTCAAGTTCAACGTGCTTTGGGTTCCACATGTGCAGTTATTGTTGTGGTCGTGGGACATAGAGTCAATCTGAAAAGAAAAATTTTATTACTGTCTTTGTGAATAAGAAGAGTTTGATTTTATTGACAAGTAAGTTACTACTGGTGTATATAAAAAATAAGGAATGAAGAAGGAGGTTGTGAATTCAAGGACATAAAATACTTGTAGCATCATAACCCTGTGTGAAGGATTTTTACTTAACAGTAGGCATTTATTTCAGTAAGTGGGGTTGAAAGTTGGTGAAAAGGGAAGGGCCTGCAACTTCTTTATTCATTGCATCACTGTTTCCATTTTCCTGAATGGAAGAGATTATGGAGGTCATAATTTATTAATCCTACCTTCTTTTTCTGACCTGATGACTGGGGTTGCAAACACTGCTGGGAAAATACCTGGAGATGGTAGGTGCTGGATGTGGTATTTGGTAGCAGTATCCTGCATGAAAGTTTTGACACCCCTCCGTGATTATGTGTGTAAAACAACATCATGCAAACTGGATCGGGGCAGAGTTAGTTTTACGTACAAATCCCTTGCACTATCGTAAATGGAGAGATAATAAACATTATGATGTATGCTCTAAGGCAGGTTAATGTAGCACTGGAGAAAATAGAAGCCATTACTACTGGACGAGCTCCAGTTATGACAGGGAAGATAAATGGTGCTGTTACAAGAGATGTACTGACAACAAAATATCTGCTGGCTGGCAAAGAGAAGAGCGGAGCACAGCACAGCTACCTACAGGCAATTACCCGTTACCTGAAGTAATGTTTATTTTTAATTCAAATCTGACTTGGATAGTATTTCCTACACGCACTGATAGGTAAAGAGACATAACCCAACCTGATGGAAGTTTTGTATTCGATTATATGTGCACTTAGGAGCCACCCAATTTTTGCCACTGTTCAGATTCATGTCTAACATTTCACTGCATTACGGGCAGTGCACAGGACAGGAGACGAAGCTAGTCTTACCCCTTTACACCTCATGGCCTTGTGAGGACAGCCCAGTTACATCAGTAAATGAGGGCAGAAAGGGTGAAGGACAGTTGATCGAGTATTGGCAACGCTGACAGACTTTATGAAAACAGGCCTTCTTGTGCCACACAGAAGAAGCTGCTGCTAAACTGAAATGTTTCTTGGTCTTCTGGGAGCCTGTAGCATTCCTTTTGTAGTTGTTGTTGCTGAGGGTTCAGGCACATTAACAAAAACCTCAGTGAAAGAGGTTTAAGCTCACCAGTTTGTCCTCACATCTGAGGGAGCTCACCACACCTGCACAGATGGTTGTAGTTGCTCAGCTAACATACAGGAAGCTGTTACGCTCCTCAGTCATGTTCAGTATTGTGTAGCATCCCTAAACAGAACTAAATTCATTATCAAACTACCAATGAAACATTTCACATCTCTTATGTGGTTTTGTGAGAGAAGTTGAGACAACAGGTACAGAAATGGGTGCAGATCATCCTTTCAAGTCGTTCTTTATGTCACTTAAAAAAGATGTCTTCCTACAGAAAGTAAATGGAGCAATGTTTGGAGCTTTCATATTCACTGGAGCTAGTTGCTGCCTGTAAAAACTTGATTTCCAATGAAAGTTGGGTCAGGTTCAAGAGATATGCAGGTGTGTGATGTACTCCAGTGTCAGGTGCTGATCAGCACTGTGAGTCAGCGTGGGGATGGCAACAAGAAAATAAAGCAGCAGATTTCAAAATAACTATCCAAGCATTACTGTCCAGAAGAGTTGAGAGCAACCTGTAAATGGGTTCTTTCTGTACAATGCCAACAAGTAATTGCTAGAATTGAATTGAAAGTCACACACGTTTCTCTGTAAAAGGCATTGCTATATGACGGGTTAAGGACAAGGAGACTCTTTTTTGCTACCTAAAATGTGTTTTTTTTTTTTTTTTTTTTTCATGAAACCTCAATAGGACTCTATGGTTTTCCCAAAAGGGATGCACAGGTGAGGCTAACTGAAGGCTAGTATTGTCGTCCTATCATTTTCCCAGGATACATTTCACTGCCTGTGGGGTATCTTTATTCCAACAGATGACTGTGGCAGGTACTAAACAGGTTCCTGGAGCTGATGCAGCACAAGCTCCTTAATTCTCATGAGATACACTCTGGATAGTCTTTGAGAAGGACTTGGGAGTCATCATACTGCAAATTCACAGCCCTTTCTCAGGGCATACCATGAGCGACAGAAGTGCACCTTTCTTGCTTTTCCTGATGGAGCAGCTCAGCGCAGACCCCTGGGGTGGCAAGATAAACCACTGCCTTCAGTTCTGAACTCATCTGCAGTGATGACCAACAAGGGCACTAATTAATGCCGGTTTGACTGACAATTGCATGTACAGCTGTCGTACAATAATGAGTTCTAGCTACTGCAAGCCCGGGCTGAAATCTGAACTGGTGACCTGGCAATAAAAATGCTCTATAGCCCAATATCAATTCTAAGTCATTCAGAGCTTTGATAACTCTTTTTTTGTTTTGTTTTGTTTTGTTTTGTTTTTGGCAGCTGTCTGGTACTTCCTCCTCTGAGCCGCTGTGTCAGTGATTTAACCTTGAGTATACATTAAGCCTCATGGGGATGCCATTATGTGCAGGGTCTGGAATTTAGGGTTTGACTGAATCAGATCTGATGCACTCAGAATTCTGTTTTCCCTGGTTGCTCAACAGCTCTCCCTCCGTGCCTCAGCCATTTCCCTTCTTAGAAACTCCTGCTTGGCTCAGGAATTCTTGTAATCTCTCCTGCTTTTGTGTTCTTCCTGTCAGACATACAGAGTGTGACATATTCCTATCTTTCAGGTTTTGAATGTTTCTGAAAAGTATAGCATTCTTGCAGTTTTATTCCTTTCATTTAAGGTGAAAAAGACAAGCAGATTCAATTAGCTTATTGAAAAATTCCCATTTTATACACAACTATTTTCTTGACACCATGTTTGTGGACTTTCATTGCTAAGGATCTGTGTAATACTTAAATTTCATGGATTAGAGGTAAACAAATAAGTGACAGTCCTCAGCTTGCCTAAGTGGAAGCCAAAGCAGCTCTCTGTGAATGCACAGGTACGGGCAGCTGTAGTGCACGTGCCATGCCCACAGCCTCGCCAAGAAGCAGCACAAGTTTCAATGAACTCCATTGCTGCCATTCAAAATTAGGTGGATTGCAGTGAGATCTGCACTGCTCTGGCACTCCTGTTGCTTCAGAAGTGCAAGGAGGAGGGTTTGACTCACCTGAACCAAGTGTCCTCAAAGTATTTCTATCAACTCTGAAGCTGGTGGCTGGGTCCTGTTGCAGAAACCTCTCCCTTTACATCTGCTGGATCAGGAAGGTAATAAAGTGCCTTTCCACTGTTCAAGAAGAGTGGAAGAGACGCTGCAGGGAGTTTGGAAGTTGAATGGATTTCACCACTGTCACATGCTCAGGAGTCTGAACTTGACACTAAAGATGGGATCAAGGGTATCACACTTTTGAAAAATCGGGGAGCAATACACTTTGCTTTTTCATACAGACGTGTAATTGTTAGTGTTTGGGAATTTTTTCAGTCTCACTCCACTGTGTTGTAAGGAGAGGAAGAACTAAAAGAAGAAAGATGAATAAGCTATTTAATAAGCTATTTAAAAAATCATCTCTGGCTGCCATTGGCTGTCATTCATTGGTGGTTTGCTCAAGCAAGAACTGCAGGATAGGATGAAATACCAGGTCATAGGATGGTTGGGATTGACTTCAGGCTGAACGTTCAGCTTTGGAAATCATCCATATGCTTTTCTTGGAGTGCTAAGACATTTAAAGCCCAGCGGATCTTCTGCATTCTCTTTGGGAGTGTATATTATCTCTTTAGACTCTTTCTTCATGTAAGGGAATTGCTCAACTTGCTGCTTGAGGTACTTTGTTTTGTTTTGTTTGGTTTAATAGTTCTGTAAATAATGTTAACTATCTGTTTTTACTGTCTTTGAGGAATACCATTGGCACAACCTATGTATCTTCTAGAATTGCTTAGAGATCTGAGATGATTTAAGCTAGCATATAATTTGAATGGATCTTTTATTCAAACTGTTAGTTTTTCTCAATGGAAAACAGCATCAGTTCACTGTTACCAACAGCAGATGGTAGCATTCATGCATAAGTTATCTGTTTGCACTGCAATGTAAAAACACAGCTTTCTGAACATTATTTCTATATGTTGTGAAGCTTCTGGAAGTTTTTAAAAGTTCTCCTAGACACAAAAGGATTGATCTTTATGAGTGTGTTTTTAGCATGAGAACCAAGTGTCCTTTAACTGCAAGAGACACTGTGATATAGGATATGTCCTCTTTGCTGAAGATGACAGGCCAGGATTTGTCTTCATTTGTTAGCAGGGGGTTGGAAAAGGAGTTTTTACTGTATTGTAAGAAGATTTAACGATCCTCCTCTCTTCAGTGCAGGCAATTTGCTAAATCCTAAGACAAAATGCAGCCACAGAACCAGGGGACTCTGGCTGCAATTATATCAGCCTGGACAAAGGGATTATGTCTTGGAGAATAAGATTAGTATAGTTTCTTCTTGGCCAACCATAATAAAGCCACCACAAGAAGTGCAGCTAAGGAAAAGGGCCTTTACCCAGAATAAAACGCCCAGTCCTCATGGTAAGTCTCTGCCAAGGCTCTGGCTCCAGCAGTCTGGGCTCGGCTGCAAGCAGGCTGTGCTAGCCTTCCACGTTGGGCATCTTTCTCGTCTGGAATCACTCTCTAGCTGTTCCCTGTGCTGTATTAAGTGCTTTTGCCCTTCCTGAGCATGGGGATGAGGTAGGATTTGTTGATTTTGGTGCAGAAGCAGTAGCGGTGACCTCAGCAGCATTAAAGGAAAATCACTTCCCCGGGGCACAGTGCGTGAGGCAGATGTGCTGATCTCTTGGTATCACTGATGTAAGAGCAGATGAGATCACTGTTAGGGCTTTGCATGGAGTGCAAGTTTGATTCAGTCAGAACACGTACTTAGTTTGACTGCCTGTTGAAGAAGAAAGTGAAAGCTTTGTGCAGCATCAGATTGAGTTTTCAACAGCACCCCATGCGGTGTGAGGGTGGAAAGGAACACACAAAGCCTTAGCAGGTTGTAGGTAGTGTGTATGACTGCAAACTTAATTGTCACTATATGGCTTTTTTTTTTTTTTTTTTTTCTGCAGGACAGTTTTGATTGGGTTCTTGACAAACAGCTGCGTTTCAGGATACTTTTTTCCTGTAGAATAGCCTAATGTGAGGATATGCCATCTAGTGGAAGTTAAAGCCACCCTGAGGGCTCTTTCTCCCTTCCGGCTTTCTCTCACAAGCTCCACATTAAACTCCATTTATTTCCCAGCACCTGTTTCACAAGACTGTAACTCAAGCCGCTTTTGAAAACTTTTACATTTGGACTAAACTGTGGCATTGCCTGCTTGGTGCTTTTATTTCTCTTTTTAGAAAGAGAATATGCTGTCAAGTATTGATATGTCAGCGACTGCTAGTAGAAAAACAATGTGAATTGAGAAAAATTGCATAAAGGATTAAGTGGACACTGCTTTGTGTATTTCAAGTGTAAACAATATATTTTCTGTTTTCTTCCTGCATAGTAAAACAACTGATTTTCCCTCTTAGGAGCACCCGTTACTTGGGCAACCATTTTTTGTTCTACACCCCTGCCGGACTAATGAATTCATGTCCTCTGTACTGGCCAGCTCACGGAAGCAGAACAGGTAAGAAACGCTACTGTGCTTTGCAAGGCTTGATGTGGTGCAGGCAAAGTAAGTCAGCTAGGAAGTGAACATCATCAAAACAACTTCCTTGATCCAAATAGAAAGGGATTCTGTATTGTCACTTAAGCGCTGAAAGCTGAGGTACACTTGATATAGATAAAGTAAAGGAATGGCCCCACTTGAAGTTGTTGTTTTTTATTTTATTTTTATTTCTATGACTGTCAACTGTATCTGCAATGCAGAAAAGTTAGGTAAGATGTTTATGGATTTTTCTGTCTTTTTCTAGACACACAAATTACATTATATTGTGGCTGAGTACTGTAGGCCCAGTTGTGGGTCTAAATCTACCTTTAAGTTATGCAAAACTAGGACCTGAGCAGAATATAAGTGCTGATTTAAATGAAAGGTAAGATAAAATTACATCACCATTTTCCTCTCCCATCCTCCCACAAAATTTTAAAAGATCAGAATTGTCAAAACATTAGCTTTGCCGTTGGAGCTCTTCAAATTCATTTGGGACTCACCTTTAGATATTTTGCTTACATGGCTGCCTTACTGCCTTTCCTGCTTTGCAGTGAAAATGTACACTGAGGGAGATGTGTTTGGCACATTGCTGACACCCTTCCTGACTGTCAGAAGGTCCCTGGCAGGGAGGTCTCTCTCAGGTGTGTAAGAGCATTTTGTGGTGGTCTCTCCAGCACGTGGCTGATGGTGTGATCTAGAAAAACTGCTGCAGTAACTTTCAGTTTCATCCCTTTTTTTTTTTTTTTTTTTTCTGTTTGATATCTCCTCTTCAGACCCACGAGTTGCAGGACAGCTGATGGTTAGCAGTAGTAAAGCTACTGTAGACTTCCCTAGAGAAGAAACCAAACACAGACCAAAGGAATCTGATTACCTGATTGGTAAGCAATACGGCATGGAAAAATGACTGTTCATGGCTCTTTCTTTGTCAAGAGCATGCCTGGTTACAGTTGAAGACCTAGGAGCTGGATGCAGTTGTGACAACTCCCAAGCACCATCAAGACCTGTGATAGCACTGACCCTTTGAAGTCTCTCACTTCCTTCCTCTGTTTTACTGTGGCTGTGGCCTTAATAGAACTGCACACAAATGCAGAAACCTGTTACAGAGTTGAAATGCCGCATTTGAATCCTCTAAACTTATCTACTGACAGTCACATTTGTAGAAAATCCACACCGTGTGTGAGTACAGCAAAGTACTTGCAGGATGTGGTTTAAGCTTCTAGCAATCAGTGTATGGGCTGAGGCTACTTTGCCTTTGGACCACCTTCTCCATCACAGCCTAAGACATGGACCCTCCTCATATTCCACACCACACACGTAGAATATCTTAATCCTATGGCTGAATAACACTGAGAAGATGTGTATGTCATGCTTCAGGGAGCAAACAGGATCAGAATTCTACAAACAGGGTACTTACAGCCTACATCTGATTAAGCAGGTGTGGTTCTAGAGTTCAAGGTGCCTAATGCTATCATATGAGAACATCTGGCTTGTCCCTGCTTCACTGCCTCCGAAGGAAGCTTTGCCATACCCTGAGGGAGTAACTGTTGTAGTCAATTAGTATTTCTGATTGTACTAGTCATCGTTTACACGTTTAGTCCCTATCCTGCAGTCTTTGTGCAAGCCTCTCCTGAGAGCTGTTGAAGTTTGAGCAAGTAGGAATCGCATAGAAGTGCAATCAGCGAGAAACAGATTAGATGTAACTTCCATACAAGCCATTTTGGACTCCTTCCCAATCACATTTTATGTGTTGTGTAAAACAGACCACAAGTCCTAAGCAGTTGAGGTGGAATTACGGATTTTACTTTATATGTTCAGCAATATGTCACTTACATACAGAGCCCAACGTATGCCACATCAGAGCTATAAACGTAAGATGCATTGGATTTCAAATTCTAGGTTTTCAGATATTTTGATTGGTTGCATATTTTTAACTTGCATCACATGTTATTGGTGGATTGAAATATAGTACACCCTTTGAAATTCCATTGGTGCACAATTCTTTTGCCAATAATTTGGAATTAATAATGAAAGCACATCATTTATCCAGTTCTGGATCCTAACAATCCGAAAAGCCAGTTTTCCGTGAAAGATCTGTAAAATCTGGACTTCCATTCCTGTACTTTGACAGCATCTACATTGCCTTGCTTAACGCTTTTGGCAACATATCCTTGATAACTACATCCACAGCCCATTTTCAAACTTAAGGAAGATTTGCCCAGGAGGGAGAACAAGAAGCAGATAAAAGCAGTTGTGAGAGCCATTAAATGTTCATCCCTGCTCTGCATCTTCATTTGCGATGCAGTGGAACAAAGGGGTGAAAGCAATCAGCTGTTCTCACCTGCCCAGCATTGCTGGCCAGCTCTGTGCCAGCTTCTGCTGCCTCTGCCCATCACAGTGACACACTCACTCTGCCCTGGCTAATTCTTTAGACCTTTGTGCTTGGTATAACTTAGAACCAGCCTCAGGCAGCGTTATTTCAACCAGGGTCTGAGTTAGCTCCTGCTGTCCTTAGGATCAGGGAACTGGAAAGAATTGACGGAACTTTTCATACAAACCATCAGCACTGAATGCTGCATCAGCGTATCTGAGGATTGCTTAATGCTCATTTTCCCATAGCATCACAGATGTTACCTGGTACTGCACTGAGGGTCAAATATACAGAAGAAATTCCACTTCTAAATAATATGAAAAATAGAATGCAATCCTGGACACTGAGTGGTCTTGGAACAACTTGCAGATGAAATGCTAGTTTTAATGTTTTCATACTCTGGACAAAAACTGTTCCTTGATAAAAGAAATGAAAAGAGCCTTGAACATCCTTGAGTATCATTTCCAGTAGTAGTTGTGAGACACTGAGAAGATTCAACTGCCAAGATGCTGCTGTGCAATTTACAAGCATAGTTTCACAGATGTTTCTTAGAGACCAGCTCTTGTTGTTTCTGCCTCAAAAGCAGAAACTGTGGTGCAATGCTACTGTTTGAAGCAGGCTTTGACCAGTCAGGTTTCTTCACTGTCGTCAGCAAGACTGCCTATTGCAAGTCTGTTAAGTATCGGTCCTCTACTCAGAACGTCAGCATCTCTTCCATCTGTGTGATACCGTGCACTGGACTTTGTACCTAAACAGATCGTAATTACAGACAAATTAACATATGAAACATCTAGGAGAATATACCCCTTTTCCACCTCATCAGCCTTACATTGCACCTTAATCTTCTTTTATTCAATGATTGCAATAAAAATGGATGTGTATTTAGATAAGAAATAAATAAACACTTTTCTTTGACATGAAGGAATTCTCAGCACCCATTACTTTCTACGTTAATTTTTCATTTGTAAACAAAATCAAAGATTATTTGGGCAGGGCATTGCACATTTTTATAGACCTGAGATTTCCCCTGTCAGGGACAACCATAGGCACTTGCTAATGGATGGCTGCACACAGCGGGATACTGCTCTGTCAGTGTCCTGACAGTCACACTCCAGCCTCTAGACATCCTCCTGGTAATCGCTCTAGGATACCTCCTAGGTGTCTTGTAACCACACATACACTTGGCTCGGAAGTCAAAGTTTTTCCCCATTTCTGAAACTCTCTCTGTCTTGCTAATAAAACCTCTCCAAATTCCTCTGCGGTGCCTTGACTCTGTTCCCAGTTTCTTGGATATGATGATGATAAGAGAGAGCATGAAGTGGATGAGCAAACTGACAGTTCCCTACCCTGTTACAATTCTTAACCTTTTAACAACAAAAACAAATAAGTAACAGAGCAGTATCATCATCATCATCATCATCAGTGTCAATGCTTCCCTGAAATTTGTCTGTAATACCACCAGGGAAAAATTCAGCTCAGTTAGTACAAATATTCTGAGCTTAGGTTGAGATACAAATACAGGGTACCTAAATATTTGGGATCAAGGAGTGAGAGAATCGTGTTTAGGTATCTACTTTCTAATGGCTTAAGTGGGAGGTAATTCACCATTTACATCCGTGCTGTAGTAACTTACAGAATATTTTACAAAAAATGCAAAGCTACAAAAAATCCCGTTTTATTTCAAAATCGAGTTAACGCTGCTGCATTATTTAGTAGTTTTATTTAGCAAATCTACTGAAGGTTTTTAGATTTGAACTTGGGTTTTGATTATGTACATTATCTGAAATCTTGCAGCCTAGCAGAAAGACAATTTCTGGATCCAAAGAGTTCTGTAGATTTGCTCAGTTATTCATCCTTGCTAATCTGGGAAGACGTATTGAGGACCATGGCTTCTGGGGACTTCTTTTAAGGGAACTGATTCATACCTGCCTTTGGTTACAAGAATCAACAAGAAGAATGAATTTTATGTGTTCAGCTAAGCCAAAAATGTGCTTTTGTTTGGAATGCAGTTACAACCTACAAAACCCCTCGTTTGTGTCAGCATGATCAGGTTAGAATTTAGCCCCCATCTGGTCTGCCAGAAGGTTTGTCATTGTTCAGTTTTGTTTTCTAAAAGAAACACTCCTTGGGTCAAATTGCATGCTTGTTTTCACAACAGTCAGTGTTGAGCTAGCTAATTAAAGCTGAGTATGGTGAAGTAATCAATATCAATTCTTGTTGCAACACCATGAATTTCAGCAAAAGTTCTTCTTTTTTTTTTTCTTTTCTTGCACCATTTGCTATGACTACAGTTTAATGAGTTTGCCTGGACATCTGTATTTATATTGCATAGCGTTTCAGCTCCAGCACAAAGGAAAATGATTGCTCTTTCCTGTGAACTGTGAGGTTATAACTGTTTCCTCAAAACTAGTCTCTTCTAGAGAATAGAGTATGTATGAATATCTGCATATTTTTAATCATGTGTATAAGGCTTTTAAAAGTGTTTTAAACAGTTTAAGACGTTTCTTAGCAATGAGTTCTTACCATGTATAATAAAAAATGTACAGCTAGAATTCACAGCTGCAAAGCTGGCATGTTGAATAGCTGCAGCAATAATTCCTAAATTTAGAAAGCCAAGCTAATACAAAGGCATGCTAAGAGAGTAGCCCTGAAGAGAGGAACCTCAGACTGAGTGCTCAGGAAGAGTTAGGATGGTGTTACACCTGTAATCTTTATGTCCTGGTTTGCATTAAAGTCTTAAAAGTGCTTGAAAAAAGCTACGCCAGAAGGAAACTTTCACTTACCCACTTCAGTGTTTGTTGTGACTGTCACCTACTGAAGATGAATTTCAGCGTAAAGTGAGAGAAGAGTTTACTGCTGTGTTTGGAAAGAGTGATTTTACAGAATCTCACCTTGAACACCTTCTTTGTCCTCGAGCCTGTTAGAAAACAGCATGTTTTCCTGTAGTATTATTTTCCAATAACATTAGTGCAGCAGACTGGAGGAAGTAGCCCCATCTAAAGAGACAAGGACACATGCTTCTCTGTGGCTCTGCTGGGTTCAGCACCCCTGTGTTAAAAACCAGAGGCCAGGTGGAGGGAGGTGGTGTTCAGGTGCTTGTTCCCTGCCCCCCCCTCGCCCCGTGTTACTGCCTGGGATGAGGCTGTGGATAGAGAAGGATGACACTAAGCAGATTTTTACCAGCAGTCATCTGCATCACCAGAGACAATCTCTGGTACTGGGTCTGTCTCTTGGAATACATCACCTGACAGTGCAGAAACCTGACAATTTTTGCTTCTGCTGAGCAAGTGCCGCAGTTGATGCCACTCCTCTTCAGGGGCAGGCAGAGCCCTGAGCCCAGAGCGTGGGCTGAGCATGGGCGGAAAAAGATTTGGCAAACTGCAGAAACCAGCTAATCCTTCTGTCCTTTGCACCTGATCCAGGTCAAAATCCTGAATTGTGGTGGCTTCCAGGCAAGCCTTACTTGGCCAAATATTGATTTTCCTGGGTTTGTAAGGTTTATTCTCCTGCATACAGCAGTCAGGTATCATTGGCTTCATATGGTTAGCCAAGTGCTTCAATATTTACACACGTTTGTTAGTGAAGAAGAAACAGGGACTGCTGCATCTATCACACAAGCTCACTACTGATCTCTGCAGGCTGCCTTCTGCTTCAGAGGGTTTGGCTGAATAACACATGGTTTCAACACTTTTATGTTAGGCTTCAAACCACTGTACTAGTGACTTGGTGATAAGGTTTGTTTTGGCTCTTCTTCCTTTGATTGCTTTTCTACAGCATCCAGACAACACTGGGTAATGCAATCCTGGGCAGTGGCAGAACCTACAGACATATCCTAGAAGACTCCTGGTGCCCAAGTGCTGACCAGACATTACTTGCTATCATGTTTGTGAAACAAATGACAAAAATTGCAACTCAAAATGTGCAACTACGTTTAATGTCTTCATGCTTTACTTCTTCTGTTCCCAGTTCTGTGCGTTTTCTCACTTCTTACAATGAATAATATCCATCCATCTTAGTAACACACCACAAGAAGCTAAAAAAAAGCTCCTTAATTTAACCAAACCTGTACAGTGTGCACATGCCTGATGGAGTAATCTGTGTTCTTCTCTTCCATGTTTCTGATCTAACAAGATTTATGGTGAATTTACTCCATAAGCTCTTGCATTACTATATGCACCTATCCCCCATTTGGGTACACAAAGGCAATAAGGCAGTGAGTATCCCACTTTTCTAGTGAGAACTCACTGAATCAGTTAAAAGGTAAAATTACCATTTTGAAGACTTGCTTTGTCAAAGTGCACATAACTTTTTGGTTAGCACCTTTCATGCCTCAGCTTTTTCATACTCATAGCAACATCTAGTGGCAAGATTACCTCATGACAATGCCCTCGTGTCAGAAACTGGTCTAGCTCCACTTACCACCAGGTAAACCTTCGTCTCCTTTACTGCCAGATTGACTTCAGAATTTGAACCACACATTCTTCACACAGTCCTCTTTGCTGGCTGCAGCATCAAGGCAGCTATCACAGAAAGCCACCCTAGTATTTTTTGCTAAGCAAGAAAAGCAAATCGAAATAAAAAGGAAGAGACTCGGTTTGCTGGAATAACAAAACCAAAGCTGCTGATTTACTTAGGTGAGGTAATGTAGCTCCTGTAGAAACTGACCTGGCATCCTAACACCAGCAGTTGTGCAGAATAACATTGGCATACACAGGAGCATGATTTCTAAATTCAGCTGGCTGACTGGGACCTGCCTTTTCCACTAGGAACTGCTCTCTGCTCTGCAAGCAGCGAATCACAGCCCTGAATTCAATGGTTGCGTCTGCTAGCTTCCAATCATGCTGTAATCAAGGATCACCTGAAAAAGCCTGGTCATGTTTTAGCTGTTTTGCACGTAATCATCTATCTGATTTCTCTCACATGTACCTACAGTTGGTTTGGTGCATGTCATTAGTAAATACAGCTGTGCTACTGGCAGCCAATTCCTTCAAACCTGGCTGTCTCTTTACATTGTTCCACTGCTAGATTAAGGCTTGATTTCAGAGGCTTCACCATAGGATATGTACGCAGCTCAGCTCTGGTTATTGCATATATATTCCATGTTTCACAGAAGTGTTACACAGAGCCACAGCAGGGACGTTGTAAGGATGTATCTGGAATTTCTGGGCAAACAATAGCAGAGCTGAAGTTACTGTGCATAAACAGTAACTGTGATTCAGTGAAGCTGTAAGAAATACTGGGCAGATGTACAAGATCCTCGAAATTCATCCATGTAACATTTTGGGTGAAAGAAGAATGCATCCAGAACACACATACGGTTGTGTGAAAGAATAAAAACGCCAGCATTTAGCTCTCCGTTATCCAAGGAAAGAGGAGGGCTAGCAAACAACAAATCACAGTAAATAAAAGTGGTGGTAGTGGGTACCCTGCAGAGATGCTGGGGATAGCTGGTGGCGTGGCCCATCCAACCTCTTCACTTTGGCTCCGTGTGCTGAAATATGGTTACCAGTGCTGTGCATTTACACTGTGCCTTAAGAGTAGTCTGGTGGAGGTCCAAAAAACCTCTTACCTCTTCTCCATCTGTTTCACAGCAGAAAGAATTCTGTTGTCTCTTCCCCAACTCCTCATGGCCCTGGTCATCTCAACATCCATCTTCTCTACACCAAAGACTGCTTTGCCTCTACAGTTAAAGTCTCTGAAACTCTTAAGGGCATTTAAGTCAGGTTGCAAGAAAGGGAGTGCGAATTCTGGAATCAGACAGCAGCTTCTCCAAAGTTCACCATAAAGTTGGGAAGGGGTGCAAGAAAAAAGGTTTCATTATGACCACGGTTACAGCAGTTACAAGGGTAAGGACACCTGAGGTCAGCACTGCTTCTGTGCCTGACCTGAGCAAGGAAGGGAATCCGAATCTTGCAAGCTCCAAGATGACAACTACAAAACAATTAGTGGCAGAGATACTCACTCTGTATTTTACTTCCCTTTCATATAAATTAGTGAACACTAATTGAAGCAGAGACTCTTAGATGAACACACAGAAGAACCATGATTATAACGAGGGAATTAACATTCCAGCCAAATAAATATTTTCATTTTTCGTTGCATAAGTTACCCCTAATGTGGAACAAAGGACGCTGTGCTCCACTATAAGCTTTGTGAAAAATGTACTTTCAAGGAGCCAAACTCAAGGTAAAATATCGGAGTGCAGGTATTGACAGCATGGAAGATTGGGCAGTGGTTTAAACGCTGATTCAGAGGGACATTTTTGGCCTCATCTATATCCTATTCTACAATTCTGTTATATTAACATCCATACTGTAATATTGAAAAATTGGACAATACAGAGAGAAAAAAAGATTGAAAATATGAAGTGATGAAAAACTTCAGTTTTTGAAGTAGTTTGACAATGGTGTAGAGATCTCTGAAAAGTCCAACAAAAAATCCCAGCTACTTAGAAGTTTTAAAATGTAGCATAGAAAAGCAAAAAACCTTACTCAAAGACACATTTAAGTCAGTAGAACAGTTAAATATTAACAGATAACAGCTGGGATGCGCTAAAGAAAGAGTCAAATCAGCAGGACTTGCTGAAGTCAAACTAGCTGGACTTGCACTTAACATGAAAGCAACTGGGTGAAGTTCTGTGGGTTGAGGATGAGAGACATGAGATTAGATGAATGGTTTAATAATCCCTTCAGTACCTAAATCTGATGAGTTGTGTCAGGAGCCTTTACCTGCCTTCACACTAGAAACTAGAATTCTGTCATTATTTGACTATTATGAAAAAACACCATTGTCAACATTTACAGTGACCATTTTCAATTTTGGAAGGCTGTTTACCAAAATATATGTTAAAATACAAACAATTTCTCCTCCCAGCTTTCTTGCCTAAGGAGATGTTATAATTCTCAATTAATTTAAGTCCCAGAGAAACCTACGGTTTTTTTTTGGCCTGACCTAGCAATAACAAATACTAATTCCAGTTCCTATGGAAAGAATTTTGTGTCTGACATGATGATTGAAGATAAAACTCCAGGTGTGCTTGACAGGAGTCTGTTTCTTCTAAAAAAGACTGAATCTATAATTAAGTTCAGTATTGTGCAGTATTTATTATAAAGTTCATACAAACTTTCTTAAGTAGTATCTATGCTTAGGCCTTGAAAAAAAAAGTTAGAGACCCCAACTATTCAGAGTCGCAGGAAAAAGTACAATTATCCTGTACTCCTAAAGTACAATTGATCTTTCTTTGTAGAGATCAGTAATATTTTATAAAACAGGAGTTACCTCTCAGGAAAAAAAAGTGCCAAATGACTAGTAAAAGGACACAGCAACTCTAACAAAGACATATGGAAATCTAATCTTGCTGCTGTTGTAAAATCACTATTTTTTTTGTCAGAAGACTTCATATTCTATCACTAGTTGCTCTACTAACACCAAATGAGAAATTCCCTCTCCAAAACTTTTTAAAACCCACAATCTAGGTGTTGACCAACGGAAACAGGAAAACAATTTTACTTTATAACGCAGCAAACTTCTTAACTCCCAACCCGTTCCACTGCAGAAACCATCCCTAATGATTGGCACTTGCTTCATGATACAGCCTCATTAGAATCACGATGGCTGTGATACCAAAGGAGCTACCCTACCACAACGTATCACATCTGGACTCAGGCAAGGAGTTTCAAAATTTCTGGTTATCAGCTCTGACACCACTAGAAACTGCAGCTGGTAGACACAGCCTTTGCTTGGCACACGTGCACTCATCAGCTCTGTACTGGACCACGTGTGCCAGGATCACACGCCACTCGCCTTTCTGATGCTCTTACAGACCTCCAACCCCAGATGATGTCTAGGCTGTGGAGCCAAAACTGGAGACATTTTCTTTCTTCTATAATGCAGCCTACTTCTTTAGGCCAGACCCCCAGACAGTTGTGTGTCACAGTCAGACCCAAACTTCAGAATCTTTACAGTTCTGCGCAAGTAGCAGCATTAACTCAATTTTATTTAACGGGGCCACCTTCGTGACAGCCTTAGAAAGGGACACAGGCCTCAGAGGTGTCTATCAACCCACCCTGACAGCAGGAGAGTTGCTGCTCTAGTCTTTCAGCTCAAGAAGCTTTCATGAAGGTGCTGGCAATTGGGGGTGGTCCACAGAGCCCTGAACACACTTCCACCCTATGAAGTAAATCTCTGTAGTTCTTGGCGAACAGCTGTCTCAGCTCTCCCAAACTAGAGTTAATTTGGAAGTGCAAGTGGTTATTAAGCTCACCCTACTGGTCATAAAGATGCTCTGGCTTTCTTGTCATTTAACAGCAACGCATTTATTACTTGCAAATACCACACTAAAAAATTGTAAACCTTAAATAACAAGCACAGAAGTTTTTCCAATCAAAAAATTTATTGTTATTCTTGGCAAGTTAATCTCAGTTTATGATCTGGGTCTCTCTTTCTTGCCCTTGTACAAGGCCAAAAGAGAAACGTTGGCTACTTTGACAACCTTGAAGCGAACTCCAGGAATGTCACCAACAGCATGACCCTTCCGACCGAAACCAGCAACCAGCACTTCATCGTTTTCCTGCAATGAAAAACCATGAAGTTACAAAGCTATAAACACTAAGCCTGCACATGCTTCTGAGCTAACGTGCATTAAGTTTCAGCCACAGCAAAGACTCTGTAAGTAAAGGCTGGAAATACTGATGGGTATTGATTAGTATACAGACTATTACCACCTTCAGTGTTTCGAGAGGAAATTTAAGTCAAGACTTCATTTAGCTTGCAGCAAGAGTGCCGAGAACTGGCTTTGCTAACAGATTAGCAAAGTAGATCGCAGACTGGAAATAGAAAAACATCTCTGGTGTTTGTCTCCCTCCGCAGCTACATTAATATAGTTCAGAATGACATGAATCCTTGCCTAACCATCCCCTACATCTGTCAATTATGTGCTTCTTTACTTTGATACACAACTTTACAGGTTAGATTCTTGAGACCTGCTCACCTCAATGAAGTTCAGGCAACCATCATTAGGAACGAAGGCTGTTATTTTTTTGCCATTCTTGATCAGTTGGACTCTTACGCATTTCCTGATGGCAGAGTTGGGCTGTTTAGCTTCTACTCCACTAAAATGGAAGCACATGAAAATACATTAAAATTGATGACCATCAGATACATGTTATATCACGAAATTGATGTTATTGCTTTGTATTAAGTTCAAGCTGCATTTCAGAGCAAAAAGCTTTTAATGATCTGCGCAGAGGTGTAAAATACCTAAAAGCTTAATTAGCTCCTAACTTGAGCAAAATCTCAATCTCCTAGAAGTACCAACAAAAAAAATCTGGAAAGAGAAAGACCTTTTAGTCCTGGCAGTGTCCTAAGAAAGCTTACAAGTTAATAAAGAAAAAATATCCTGAAAACAAGTGATGTTTGCGGCCTGCTGACCGTATCAAACAAGACACACATATACAATTCCCCTCTTGTCAAAAGAAGAAAAACAAATCAAGAAAACTCTAAAATAATCTTTTTAGTTGATAAATAGAGTTATTCTCCCTGTTGTATATAAGCAGAATATAATAAAAAATTGACAGGTGTACGAGAAAAGTATTTTTAGCACCGATTATCACTCAGAAAAATGAAGCACGTTCTCAACATGGTGCATAGAAGCAATAAACTGAAACTTGGCGTCCCAACGACAGCAAAAGCCTGTAAAATATAATAAATGCAGTAAGTGGGAGCCGGTTCCCCCCCCCCCCAAACACCCACACTTTCTCCAGGACGATGCCCTTGGCGTGCGAGGCGCCGCCGAAGGGGTTGGCCTTCAGCGCCGTGCCCAGGTGCGCCTTCTTGTACTGCTTGTCGTGCCACTTCTGGTCGCGGCGGTGGCTGCGCAGCTTCCTGGCGGTGCGGAGCCCGCGGCACTTCCCTGCGGAACAAAACCAGAGAGGGCTGAGGGGGGCGGCGGGGCCGCGCCGCTCCTGGCCCCACGCGCCATGAAATGGCGGCGCAGCCGCTCGACCCCGGCGGCTCCGCGGCGGCCCGCAGCCGGCTGCGAGAACGCGGGGCGGCGCAGGGGGGACCCCTCAGGCTTCCCCCTTCCTCCCCCGGCCGCCGCTGTCGCCTCATCCCGACCCCCCCCCAGCCCCTCGCGGCCCGCGCCGGCCCCGCCGCGCTCACCCATCCTTCCTCCGCCGCTGCCAAGCGCAAAAGGAAGCGGCTGCCCCGCGCCGCGCCGCCTACACCCGCCCGGCAGGCCCCCGCGGGCTGCCCGCGCCGCGCCTGACTGCGGGGCCGGCAACTGCCGCCCGGCACCGCTGGGGCGGCCGCGTGTGGGGGCCTGACGGGGAGAGAGGCGGGCTGCCCCCGTCTGGCGGCGCCGCGTAATGGCGGCGTGGGGGGAGGAGGGGTGGGGGGTAGAGTTGTGCAAACGAGCGGTTTTAACGTAAAAATGGTCAAAATGTGGCCTTGTGCATGCACCTGCCGCTTCTTCAGGCATCCCGCTGCCCAAATTTAAAGCCCCCAAACGTCCCAGTTGGGGATCGCTGCGAACGGGCTGTCGTTACACCCAAGTGTTCTCCACTAACACAACCCGTGTTTACAACTAAAATAGAAAATGTCTGTTTTCCGCGTCCTTTCACATTCAATCTGCACAGAATGTAAAAAGTGCAACAAAAACCTGCAATGGTTTTCCTTGTACTTTTACATTCAATCTGCACAGATTTTTAAAAATTAAAAGCAAAAAAATACTGCAATGGTTTCAGGGGCAAACAGGCTACCATTAAAAAAAAAAAAAAAAAAAAGGCAACAACCTTTAGAAAATGCAGTTCTGGTTTGGAAAATGCAGCCCAGATTTTGTAACTGTAAGAATGGAGAAATAAAAGTTGCAAAAATGTTACAAGCTTGCTTTACAATCCTAAAAGTATTAGGAGTGTTAATATGTAAAAGCTGACTAGGAAGGAAATTGATGAATAAATAGAATGAATGTATGCAAACAAACTGGCACTTGGTGTACAAATATTCACTAACATGTTAAGAACTATGAAAGATGCAATTTAAGATGATGACACCATGTATTTTCCCCTTTCTTTTTAAACTTCTGTAGACTTTGCGATAGTTAGGACAATTTTTGGTCATTTGGCCATATGTCTTCAAATTTTGCTTGTTTGATCCAAACCAAAAAATAAGTGCTCGGGTTTACTTTGTGTCATCTGTAGCAAAAATGTTCATGCAGGTGTGGTTAGTAATATGCAGAGCATATATTTGTATATAAAAAGCATTCATTGTGATACAGGCATTCAAAAATGACCAAGTTACAGTGTCCATTAGTATACTGGCTTGCGCAAAGGGAATTTATGATCTTGGTCTCTCCTCGCTTAGGATCTTGGTCTCTCCTTCTTGCCCTCACACAAGTCCAATGGGATGCTCTGACAGCGGTGAAGTGAGCTCCAGGAGTGCCACCAAAACGTGACCATCGGTCTGCAGCCGGCAGCCAGTGCTCCATCATTTTCCGAGCACGAAACAGTCGCCAGCTTGCTGAAAACTGCTGTCGGGTTTCAGGGAGACAGCAATGAGGCTAAAGGTGACTACACCCCCAGTCTGCCGTGCTGTTAGCATCCACATGGTTTGGGTCAGGATCTGCTCCAACACCGCAGGCTTGCCGTTTCACACACCTCTCTGAGGCTCGGAGCTCCAGCACCGACCTGTTCTCCAGAGATGTTCCTGGCGAGCTCATGGGGGTCAGGTGGGAGACTACAACTCTTGTTGTCCCCCGCGCCAGTGCTGCTAGTTTGGGCCCGGAGGGCTGCAGCCCAACAGCTTGTGGCTCTGCCACATCACTGGCAACAAGTTCACAAACTATTGCCAGGCGTAAAACGAACAAAACAGACGTGCCAGTTGCCACTGTGACATTGCTGGGGGAGCAGGGGAGTGCAAATTTTGGGACCTCCCTCACCGTGATATATCAGCATTGTAACAGGCTGAGCTTTTTTGTCACTCTCAACAGGTCTGCCAGTCTCCATCCCCAGGGACCAACTGCAGGAGGCGCACAGCTATTTGAGATTTCTTGGGGTAGGGTGGGATCCTTTGAAGGGTGATAGGAGTAGAAAGCAGGCAAGAAGAGGTCTGTGTGGTAACATGATTCATTTTTCCAGCATTTGTATATGAAGGCTGAGAAGCCTGTGGGCAAATTAGTTGGCCAGAGAGGTTATTCTGATGGATCTGAGATAAGCTTTTTCTACATATTAAGACTAGTTTTATGTTCATACTTATGCTGCATTTCAGGGGTCAGTCTGTTGTGACTATACTTGAGACAGAGATTAGGATTTCATGTCTTAAAGTAAAAAAACTGGTATGATGTGGTAAGTGCCTATATCTCGTACAGTGGCTTATACCTCATGCTTTGTTTGAGGCATATTACCGTAAAAAGCTGCTCTGTTCATGTTGACCTAATATGTCATCTGAAGGTAAACTGTGTTGAAAATAACTTGTGTCATTGTCAGCCTGAGGAGATGCTCTCCAAAGAGATAAATTATCCTTGTTTAAAATTATGTCTGTGGTCTCATTCATTGCATGCAAACTCAGTGCGTACATCATCATTGCAGCATCAGGCAGAGCACATGTCATCTCCAGGCCTCCATCAACATTTATGTAATCATCCTCTTTGACAGAGGGCTTTGCTGGACTGTGTGACACATGGAAAGCCGGGAATACTGATTGGTTTACCTGGCAGTCTCTGTGATTCTTCTCTTCACAAACCTCACAAAACTGTGAACCCTTGCACTGAATATAATTGCCAGCTGCTTTCCTAACTACCTGTTTTGTAAGTTAGATCAAAAAAGGGCAGATCCAAAAAACAAAACAAAACAAAACAAAAAACCACAATCAAACAAAAAAACAAAACCAACCAACCAAACAGAAAACAACAATCAAATAAACAAAACCTCAGTGAGATCTCCTGAGTCTTCTCCCTGACCGCTATACATTTTGCAGCAGAAATGTTTGGACTACCATCATGCTAACAAATTAACCAAGTGATAGGTGTATTATCATCACAGGACAGGTTTTGCATGAAGAGTAATCCCCAGCAGAAACTTGGCACCAGATGGGGAAATTGTGATGATAAACAACAGTTTAATATTCTTTCTTGAAATATTAGCCTCTTTCAGCCTACCATAACTCATCTTGGAAGACGTAAACAGAACTGTTAACTTCTTGTTGGCTTTGTCCTGCAGGAAGTTCCTCGGATGCATTTGTGGTGTTGAATATAACCTTGTGTGTTCCATAAAACAGAATTTGGTCTTTGCCCATGATCCTTTGTTTACCCTTTGTCTGCTGTGTATTCGTATATAGCTGAAGTGTAAGGTGTGGCTTACACAGATCAGGCTTTGCTGGCGTGTTTGATTTCAACATAAAGCAGGCGTATGGACATGGTGATTTGTCAAACAAATCACAAGAGCTCATCTAATCATGTCCTTGTTAAGACTACTGCATATGAGGCTTCAGTCATAGTTTTCTTTGTAAACTTTGTAGAAATGTCATTGCAGAGTTGGATGTTTCATCATAATCTTCACTCAAATGAAATAAGTGCTTATGATGACTTCTTTGCTTTCAGTAAATCTCATTGCTTTTTAGATATCACATATGTCTATTTATTCTTGAAGCTCACAAAAAAGGAACATTTTAAAGAATTGTATCAAATGCTTAATATTATCAGCGAGAGCCAAGAAGTAAGGAAAGACTTTTCTTTGTGTTCTTTGCTTCTATTAGTATTTCAGGTGATGACTGCTGGTTAGTGAATTACTATCAGCATGTGCTAGTACTATATAGTGAGGAAGATAGTATATTTTTACTGATTTATATTGTTTTAATCTATGTTAGCAGTTTGGCATTACATGTTCTCTTGGTTGTCTGCAAGAAAAAACTTATTTCTGAGCAAATTAACATCTACTTTCCCTCTCTTTGTGAAACAGTGGACTGAAAAAACACTGTCCCTCTAAAATACGTAGCACCATGGATTTTACAAGAGGAAAGTACAATTAAAGATACATTCTGTTGACACAGAATGGACCACAGAACATTTTATTGGATTCAGCTTGTGCTCACTTTGTATAGCTATTGTCTGCTAAATGTTGTTAATACTACTTTCGCTGTCCTTTCTCTGCCCTCAGAGGACACACGGCTTGTTCATTCGTGCCATAAATGGTTTGTATTTCGGCATTTTTCTTTCTTAGTTTTTGCTCCCATGCTGATGGAGAACGTGTACAAAATAGCAGCACGTGTGAAATCTCAAGGCAGAATGAGGAGGGATCTCTGTGCTTTATTTATTTTTCACTTATTTAGAAGGAAATATGGATCAGGGCTACTAAAAAAATTAGTATTTCAGTGATGCTAGTGGTTCACAAGTTTTTAGAAAGGTCTGTGGCACTTCTACATCCTTCCAGGATTTCCTAAATTTCTCAGCTGCGCCTTGTCTCTGTACCAGTGAAATTACTCTACATTTAGCATCATACATTTTTGATGTTTCACAAAAAAAATAGATTTTATTT